>NW_024581041.1:652282-747582 GCF_017639235.1 Corvus kubaryi
GGCGGGGGCACCGGGGGCGCTCGGGGCCGGCGGGTGGTCGCAGCCCATCCCAGCGCACGGCTGCGGTAGGTCACGGCAGGAGCGGATTTTCCTCGGCCGCCGTCCCGCAGCGCCCTGGGACACGCGTGGGTGCAGCGTCTTCTCGGCGGTCTCCGGGCCCCGCGCACCGCTCCCCTGCAGGGCCGGGGGAGCCGCCCCCGCTCCGCGCCGCGGCCGCGCTCCCCGTCACTCGATCCGGTCGTGGCGGGCGCTCAGGGCGTTTCCAGGTGCCGGTTCCACTGGGCCCGGGCGGGGGGACGGAGCCCCCCGGGAGCACTGTGTGTCCGTCGAGAGCCGTGGCCATGGGGACACCGCCCGCCCCCGTGGGCAGGGGAGCGGCTCCTGCATCTCTGGAAGGGGCTCGAGTCACGCAGCGTCCGCAGCGCTGGTTCGGGGATAGGGAACAGGGCCCTGAACCCGCCCATCACTGGAGGATACTTGAACCACCTCACTGCTGCTCGGGGGGCGTTGGACGGAGAGCACACGGAGCGCGCCCGGAGCGGGCGCGGCGGATCCCCCTCCCCGGTACCCGCGGCGATGCGAGGATGCTCAGGGCGCGTTCAGGAGCCGCCGTAGGGACCCAGCCCCGGTGCACCCACTCGCTCGGCAGACCCTGCCCTACCCCGAGCTCCGGCTCCACTCACAGATCCCGGGGTTGGTTTTCTTGAAAATGCCCTTTTGCCAAGCACAGGGATCATCAGTTCGTGGGATCCACAGGCTGGGGGAACTGGTCCCTCATCGAGAATCTGATCAGCTCTGTGCTTTCCAAAATGTTACTTTCCATAAAAACCAGCCTTAATCCAACAATTAAATCTATTTGGAAAAAAAGATTGGCCATAAGAGCATTGAAAACTGCCTGTCATGAGCAGACTGGAAATGTGTTTCATTTGGGGTAATGAGGCTGTGAGTCCCACAGGCTTATTTATTCCTTCCAGACGAGAGGTGTTCCTCTGTGTGAGCCGAGCTTTGGTTTTTGTGCATCTCTTCCTCTATCAGAAATCTCTACCCTTTCCTGGAGGGAAAAAAAGTCACTGTGAGGTTTTCCTTTAGAATTTTGTTTTTCCAAACAGTACAGGCAATTCCTGTACAAGGTCTCCCTGTGCTATAGCACAGCCAGCTGAAAAACTTGACAACCTTGGCAGGAGCCCAGAGAGAGGAGAGGCTGGAGCATCTGCCATGGCTCATTCCCCTCAGCTCTTCCTGCAACAGCTCCAGGACACTGCTATTTCTTGAAGCCCTCTGAGGGCTCATGCTGGGCTTGCCTGAACTGATACATTCAGGCAGGCTGGGATTGAGTTCCAAGTTAAACCAGTAATGTCACATCCCACCCAGACCACTGGCAAATGGAGCCAGGTAATGGTGCTGTACAGAGTTGTTCATGAATTAAAAACCCACTGGAGGGAGAACAAGGCCACATGGGGAGTGGGACTGATCTGCTGGGCTGAAGATCTTGCCTTGTTTTATACCTTTTTAGGTGAAATCTTGATTCTTCAGGAATTAGTGCCACCTATGGCACTGCACCGATGGTTTCCAGCCACAGCCACCCCGGGAGCACCATGAAACAACCAGCGTCCCAAAAAGCCACACGGGAGGGTGAGGATGGTGTTTCTAGGCCTGCTGTCCAAATGTGCAGGGCACACTGTGCAGATTGATGGGAAGGGGATTGAGAGAGAAGCTGGATTTCTCTTACCTCCACTTTCCCAGAGCTGCTGCTCTGCTGGTGGCTGGGCTGGCTCCTTTCCTGGCAGCACTGCCCATCTGTCTGGTGCCCATGGCCGAGCATGGGTGCCATGGCCAGCTGTGCACTGGCACATGGGGTATGAGGCACTTGGGGACTTTGCCTGAAGTGCAGTGCCTGATAACTGCTTTGAGGTTGTAAAATGTGAAGAGATTCCTGATCTTGTGACAGCCCAGGCTCCGGATCCCTGGGGCTGAAGTGGCTCCTGAAGAGGTGAGGAGCAAAACTGCATTGAAAAGCTCAAGTTTTATTCAATGCAAACCAGATACCATTAGAGAAATTTCCTTGTGCTCACTGCTGGCGAAGACTGCCAACCCCAAATCCTATCTTGTAACTGTCAAGAGCCCAGAGTGGGGATATCTGCACTTGGGGTAGGTAAAGCTCTCCCAGCCGTGGCTCACTGCTGAGGAAAATCCTTCCCCCCTTTTTGTGACCATAAAGGGAATTAGAGATCTTGTCTAAATGTGCTATGAGACTTCTCTGTGTCCTGTCAGATAAAAACCAGGCAGGGACAGCAGTGGGGATGTGCAGCTGTGCCTGTTTTACTCTCTCACGGTCTGGGAAGGGGCACCTGTACCCTGTAAAACACAACGGGGAGCAAGCTGTGCCCCTGGTGCCCATCCTCCACCACATCCACTCACTGGTACCACCAGGTAACACACCTTGTCTGAAGAGACAGAGACACTGCAGCCACCACGGCTGCGGCAGCCCAATGCCAGCACATGCTCCTCCATGGACCACAGGGCTGCCTGGCTCCTGCAGCTCCTGCCAGCAAATATCCTGCATTATGGGTGCCAAGGTGTGAGGCTGCAGTTTGTGGAGCCAGAATTTAAAGGGAGACTCAGGAACTGGAAATTCACAGCAAATGCTACCACTTTGCCATTCTTTTCTGCTGGGTACTTTTCTCTTTCCCCCCTGCAAAGCAGCAACAAAATACCAGGACAAGGTGGTTACACAGGGCAGGTGGAGCACTGGTTTTACTCTGTGTCTTTTTTCCTGGATCTTGGAAGAACAGAGCTGCTCCTGTGCATCATTCTGATGAAACACTGAGGAATGTCTGCTTTGCTAAAGCCTGAGATCCTTACACAGAGATTTAGGACAAGCATTTCACAAAACTTGGAGGTACAGGAAGCATAGGGAGAGGAGCCCAGCACCCTCTCTGCTGGGTGCCAAGGTGTGTAACTGCTTGGGGGGTGTGTGTGTGCGTGTGATGACTGTGGAGGTCTCTGGGCTTCCACCCACCCTTGTGGAAAAAGCAGGTCAGCAGAGAGCCCTTGTGCATCCTCTGTGCTTAAACTGGCCCTGGAGCTTGGGCTGCTCCTGGGATCTTGCAACCCATGTGGGATGTGAGTTCCCCCACACCGGCGAGTTCACCCCAGGGTGCTGTGAGAGCTGTGGGTTCGGCCCCTCACGGCGAGCAGCCCGACTCAGAGTAACACACAGGGCACCAGGAGCAATCCTAGAGCAGCGACCAGGCCACTGGTTTCAACAGCTTCTCAATGGATTCATGCTGAGAAAAAGGCAAGTCACGTTTATCACTGAGTCAGGTGAATTAAACATTCACATATATTTGCTGAAAAAAATTATATACATCTGTAGCAAGGCTCTGCCAAGTCTGAAAGATAAGCATCATCTAGTCACTAAATTAAAAAAATAAAAATCTGACTTTTAAATCTTTTTCTTTTTATCCATGTTCAAGAGCACAGACAGTTTATTTTGTTAGCACATTTGGTGAAGGATGTATGTGTGTGAATAGCCATGAAAACCGGTGAAAATTTGGCATTTGTTTGGGATATGATGGAAAAGAAGAAGCAGCCACTTAATGCCTTACAGTCTAAATAATCCACAGAGTATATCGGGTTGCAAAAGGGTCACAAAGTAGCAAAGAGAAGCCTAAACACCCAGAGACGTAGCATACATGTCTGCTAAGGAAGAACAAGGTATAGAGCATGCTGGCTAATTAAATAAATTTCACTTTAAACCCTGTTCCTTACGCGTGTAACCCTGGAAAAACCATCCCATAACAAGAAATGGACTCGGAAGAGATTTCTGTATCCATTCACAGTAAGGCTTTGAAGATATATGAAGTTTTATAGCATTTGTATTTTAAGGATTTAGGGCAAGTACATGTTCTTCCACTGAATAAAAACAAAGTTAGTACTTAAAAGGTTCAAAAATATATCAATCGTGACTTTTTTTTTTACATAAATAAATTATATTGATTTTGGATTTAACAGCTGAAAAAACCCTTTCTGCTTCCACTGGAGGCAAAAACTGAACAAAATGTTAGTTAAATAGAGATAGCAGCATTTCTAAGAAATCTGTCGATAGTGATACAGTATCTATGCTACAAGAATGTTATTAAATAGAACACAATTATTGGGGGGAGGGGGATTGGATTATGATTGGTTACACACTTTAAAAAAATCATCCAATCCAATAAACTGGGAATAAATTCTGTGAAAATATAAACCAACTGGTTTTTTTGACCATGGGTAACAGACTTCTTTGAGATGCTAATTTTAACATGTACATAATTCATAATCCCAAATGTATAAAAGACAATGACAAAAAGCATCATAAATAAATAATGCAAACTGAAATAGTTATGTCAAAACATTTGGACCATCTGATAAATTAGCAAAACTGCAACAGAAAAAAAAAAGTAAAAAATACAGTAAATTGTGACAACCAAGTGTGAAACTGATGAGTAGCACACTCCAACTCCCTCCCAGCCTGCCCTTCGCTCACCGCTGCACCAGTGCGGCTTTATTCAAGTCTCAGACCATGAGCTGCAAGTAAGAACAACCCCAAGTGAAAGAAGAATTAAAGGAGGAGTGAGGGGAAGGAGAAATCGGAAGAGTTGCCTGTGGAGGAGTCTCAGTACCCAGAGCTGGAGGGGGGCTGGCGGCATTAAAACCCGTCCATTTGAAATGCAGATGCTGAACTCATTTGGGAAATACTGTTCAACAGCAAACGGAATGGGAAGAAGCCAAAGTCATCTCTTCACAGTCCACCACTAGAAAGTAAGAAACTCAGGCTCTGAAAGTCTCAAGGGTCCTTCTCAGAGGACTCCCCAATGGGGGAACCTGGCCTACAGCCTTCTCCGTGTTTGCTGAAAGAACGTCGCTTCTGGGGTAAGGAGTGGGAAATATAAAAACTCAGGAAGCCTCAGTGTTCATATAAGAGCATTAAAATCAGTGTGGTCTGTTCAAGGCTGGGGAAAAATACCTTTAGAGCACCTGTAATGCCATAGCTGAGAACTAACGCCAGAGAGGAGAACTGAAGACTAGCAGAATGATGAAGGAACTGGTTGCTACAGGTACAGTAACCCCAGAAAAGTCATGCAAGTGTGCAAAACCTTTTCAGCTCAAGCTGGAAAGTTCTTGTAACTACCAAGGAAAGGGCAACTAAACTCCACGTAACATAAAACCAAACGTTGGTTTTAAAAAATACAAAATGTCTACATCATTTTTTCACTCTCTGCAGTTTGTCTCCAAACCTTTGAGGTGGGATGATCAAGAAATTATATCACTACCAGTTATGCTTTTCCTTTCAAAGAAATGAATATATGCATTTTCAATCATTAGTTATATACTTCTGTCTATACTACTATTCTAGTAACCATGATAAAATAGGGAAATACTTTAAATCAAAAATACACATCAGCACTTACTATAGCTGTGCTTTTAACCCAAATACAGGCTTTTTCGCTCAGTGTCGCTGTAGACAGAAATACCCTTGTCTGTGTGTTAGACCAAGAGATAAACACTTTTCTTCTGCTCTTGTTTTTTTGCTGCTTTTTCTTCTCAAAGGAGTGAGCAATTTACGGGGGGTGACCAAGTACTGGATTTGCTATTGTTGGCTGGGATGAACGACTGGAAAAACAGAATGAGAATTCGGTGCCTCCCATACTAGCTAGACAACACTGTTTATCTAATAAAGTGGCAAGACCCTGCAACTATTAACATGTAGTATGTCACCAGTTTTTTCTGACAGGGAATTAGGTAGATAATATTACTCATGGAAACACAGGTTTATGAAGGTGGAGCGGGGTGGGAGGGGAAGTAACAAAGAGTTTATGGGATAAGAAACTCACAAGCCACAATCTTTTTGTGTTTTTCTTTCAATGAAACAAAAGTTCTAATCGGTATCGTGAGCTGCTTGGTGCTCCTCCTCTGCTGGTCCGTCCTGCTCCTTCTCTGCTGCCGCTGGCGGGCTCTGCTCCACACAGTTTTGACTGTTTGCAGCTTCTTTTTCCGGCAGTGAGACAGTTTCTGGCTCTGGATTTGCCAATTCCCCTTTTGCTTTCTTCCTCTTCCGCTTCTGGCTCTCCAGGTTTGCCGCCTCCGAGTGCCTGGTTTGCTGGATGCCAGGCAGCGCCATGCCGATGCCAGGGGAAAGGAACATGGAGGGATAGATCAGTCCAGGAGACATCCCTGGGATAAGAAATGGGTTAAAAGCTACAGGACTACTGGTAGTTATTGCGGATTCTGTCTGATTAGAAAATGAACTAGGACCAGGCTTGTCTTCAGCGAGAGGTTCTTTTTTCCCATCCTGGCTGCCCTGTTTCTCCTCATTTGCTTTCTCGGCGCTGGCTGTGCCACCTTTCGTTGTGCTTGTTAACGAAGTCGGAGCAGTCGCAGTACAAGTCGTCGTCATGGGGGAGTTGAGGAGTCCTCCAACACCGAACATCTGGGGAACGGTTGCCATGCCCGGCAGCATCATGGGCAACATGCTCAGGGTGCTCTTCACATCCTCACCAGCGGGCACTGCTGCAAAGCCAGCAGGAAACCCGACCAGCCCGGTCAGAGGGATCCCTTGCATATTTCTCATGTTCTGAAGTCCCACCAGATCCATCCCAGCAATTAGTCCGTTCATGAACAATGGTCCCATTCCAGAAGAAGAATCTGCTACAACACCAGGGCCTTTAAGGAGTTCACTCCGGGGCCTCCTCCCTCTCCGGCGCGGCCCAGCGTCCCGGAGCACGGGCTCGGTAAGGATGCGATTGAATTTGTTTTCGGGTAAGTAGCCCTGAAAATGAGACATAACAGAGAACACCCGACAGTTACTACTGCAGCAAAGGAAATCTGGCTTGTCTGTGCCCACATCTGTGTCCCAGATGGCGTCGGCACAGAAATATTTGCCTACATGATATGGAATTTGAGAGGTACACATAACTTTTCCCCAAGGGATGCTGCCAAATGCAAAACACGCTCGCTCTGCCCTGGCAGGATCCTGCGCTGTCAAAACGCTCAGGGAGGGGAGGAGGAAGCATGTTTTCACCCCGTATTCCAGCCCTCAGCACCAGCTGTTCACAGCACAAGAAGCACCAGGGCAGCGTGGTGTCAGCTGCCCACTCAGCTCCCTGCCCAGCTCTAATTGTGCCTTCAGCAACAGGTGAAAAAATCCTCTTTGAGATGGGAAGGGCCAAATTTTCAATGCTCTGCAGGACAGCAAAGCTCATGGGATGACACAGAGAGTGGGCATGCTGCCGGAGGAGTTCCTGGTCAGAGCTTCACTGGGATGCCAGGGAGCATTCAGAAAGCTCTTCTGACAGAAGAGACATGGGACCAAAACCCAGCAGTCAGAAGCGGGCAAGACCATCCAGTTACACAAAGCAATGCGGGGGGATCCACAGCACAGCTTAACACTCCCCTTTTCAGCATCCTCAACACAGACATTGAAACATTTCCCTTCATGGTTCCCTTGGTTTCAATATCACCACTCTTTGAATCATTTCCAATAATAAATTTAGGTAGGAAAAGTATTTCCTATTGACACCTGTAGTGCAGAAACATTAATTAGATGCACCTGGCAGTCTGCTCAGCACAGCACCTGCCCAAGGAGGGAGAACCTTCTGGGTGCATCTCCCACTGGCAGATGGGAGAAGCTACATGGGGCCGTGACTGCACCCAGGCTCTGCTGGCCCGAGCGCCTGGAGCAGCTGGCCATCCTTCTGCATCCCTCCCGTACCAGGACAGGTATGCATTCGCCAAAAGCTCAGTGCCCATGGCGTGGGAATGCTCACGGGATGCAGCTGCTGGAGCAGGGCACAGGAGAGGTGCCCAGGCAGTGCCAGGCACACAGCGGTTTCTGTGGCAAAGAGACTGTCCCCTCAAGTAGAAGAAGAAGAGCTGTCAGCTCACCCGGGGCTGGCTGCCCGGATGGGGCCCTGATGCCAGCCTGGATGTGGAGCCGTTTCCTGGGCAGTGGGACAGACGATGCCAAATCTCCAGTGCTAAGGAAAAACCAATTTGAGAGCAGTACAAACCTCTAAGGCAATGGATTCACCCTCCAGCCCTCTACAAGGGTGTCACGCAAATCACTGAAGCCCAAAACCAGGCAGCAGGTGAGAGGGACTACAGGGAGAAGTCTGGATCAGGCCAGCCCGTGGGGCAGGGCAGGGTGATCTGGCAGTGCCATGTGTGCAAGAGGGGAGAGTGCTCCTTCTCCACAGGCTCTGCCACACACTGGGGCAGGGACTGCTGGATGGACAGGGTGGATGAAGTGGCACAGGAGGCTCCATCCTGCCCCTTTCCCTGCCTGTGCCTGACCCTTCAGGCCTGGTGACCTGTGCGGCCTTTGGTGAGCCTGCAGCTGTGCAGGCAGAGTTCACAGGAGCTGATGAAAAGCATCAACTAGAGATGTTTTTGAAAATTTGACCCATGAGAACATTTTGTCCACACCCTGCCATCCAGCTCCTAGGGGATTCCTCTTGCCCCTGCTACCCTAAGCATCCCAAGGCTCTCCAGCCAGGCGTGCTGAGCTGCTGAGCCCCGTTCCCAGGGCCTGGCCACAGAGCTGGTGGTGGCACGGCCCAACCTCCCGCTCTACCCCGGTGCTGCAGCCATCCCCTCCCACACACCCAGCCCAGGGCCTGCCTTGCAGCTCCCAGATCCTCACTGGAGAAAGGTTGTGGGGATGGGGAGGGGAAAGAAAAGATGACATGATACAGATTTCTCCAAAAGCTCTAACTTACTGAAAGCTTAACAATGTCAGCCCAGTCAGCTGCAACAGCATACTCCAAGTTTGCATCAAGCCACCTTGGCAATTCCTTCAATGCTGGTGCCGTGGCTCCCCCTAACTATAAAACACAGCAGAAGGATGACCTCTATTGCAGAGAGAGTTATGTAAAATAATACAAAAAATATGATTACACTTCCCCTAGCTTCTTGCTTTGGGCTGCAATTTGCTGGGATGTAGACTCTGGCCTTGCTACACTTGCCTTTCTGCAGGATTTGGTGCGTGCCTGCTGCCTCCAGACACACAGCTCAGGGAGAAAAGGCAGGTTCAGCCTCTGTGGCCCGGCCCATTGCCCTACCAGGTACCAGTGATGGGGACAGAGCTTCTGTAAAAGCCATATTTAGAACCAGCAAAGCCCCCAACTCACCCAGGTCTCCAAAGGCCAGCATGGGGGCAACAAAGGGGAACACAGATGTGGCTGAAACAACCTCTTTCTGCCTCACTCTTTAGTTTTGCTTTTAGATGTGATTAATGTCACATTACCTTCTGACCTAGTACAGTCCTGGGTGTGCTTAAGAACTAAATTTCAATGGAAAGTACTGCTGAACATCCCTTCTTGTTCAGAGAGGTGAACATCAGTGCCCTGGAGATTAAACTGCAGACAAGTAAATCCAAGCTCCTTGCTCAGAAAGCAGGAAAAAGCCCTTCCAACCCTCAACCTTCCACAAGCCCAGCAGTGGGATGGGTATTGGTGTGCTCTGGCCTGCACCTCGTAAGGAGGAACAAACCAAAGGATATTTGCATGGCAACGTTACAATTTGTGGCATATTGCAATGAATTCAAGGGGTACAATCAAATCCAGGATGGGAAGCACATTGACAGGGCTGTGCTGAGGGTGGCCTTAAAGCCAAAGGCTGTACCCCTGAGGGGTCTGTCCCTTGCAAGGGACGACACTCCCACATCCCTTACTTCACACAGACAGTCACTTATTTCACAGGTCTGCATGTCCTTGGGCACATGTGTCACAGGTTAATGTAGATCAGAGACCTATTCCAGACTTTTGTCTCATCCATAGGCTTCTCTGGATTAAATCTCCCCCCAGGCAAGCTCAAGCTCTGCTAAGCAATTTGGGACACTGAGGGCAGAGCACAGAAGAGGCCTTCGCTTACCCGCCGTCCGGTACCCTTATGTACCACCGGCACCCGCTCCTCTCCAGTCAGAGAGCTAATGTCCAGTTTGTTGGGGTCCTTGCAGCGCTGCCTCCTCTGCTTGGGCTTGTCTGAAAAATTCTGGAGTGCAAACAAGACAATGTTAATGAGACTAGATGGCTTAATGAGCCTGGCTGGCTACAAGCCCTGCAGAAGAGCAGCATGGATGGGCTCCCGAGGGACAGGGAATCCCTGAAGGCTGGGGCAGGAGCAGCACCAGCAGCACAAACTGGTCCCTGCCACAGGACCAGCTCTCAAATGAGCAAAACTGATTTTTGTAGGTATAAAGGGGTCTCCAGTGTACCCCACTTAGAGTGCTCTAGTCCTAACTCCCCTCCACTCCTGATTCTGCAGGTTCTTATACATGCATCTGTAAACAGGACACTGCATACAGCCAGTAGAGAGAACAGGTCTGTGTGTGCCACTTGTGTCACTCTCATACAGCCACCTGCTTCTCACCAGCTCAGCTGTGCTGTGTTTCCTTCCTCTTTCAGCTGTTCCCAGCACAGAGATGCTGCACCATGTTCGTCTGGGATCAGAGCCCTCCAGAACTGCAACCTACCAAGATACAGCCAAGTCATTGTACACCCACTGCATGCACCGAGCCCCACAGTCAATGTGCCTGCAAGGATGGAGCATTATAATGAACAACTCGGATAGCTCAGATTCCTGAGAGTCAGAAAAAGACCCTGAGTGCAGTTCATGCTTTGAGCTGAGCTACTGCAGTACCCCAAAGCCACTCTCAATCCATCCTACTCAGAGAGAAGAGATCCTGCAGGGCTGGCCTGGGGCACTGGGGGCTTGCTGGGGGCAAGAGCTTCACCAGAGGCATGGTCAGACTGGGCAAGTTCCAGTACCTCCCTGGAAGGCAAGGGTGTTGGGAAGGAGTGGGAAGGTACCTCCACATCTGCTCCACCATCTGACTGCTCCTGGGAGTCTGGTCCTGGGCACACAGCTGGATGTTTCTCTGGACTTTGAACAGCAAAGACCATCCTGCTGAGCAAATGTTGGGCTCCTCACCTCTCATCTCTAAGAAGCTTCAAAACACTAATGTCTTGCCTGTACTCCAAGCTCCAGGAAATCCCCGCCTCAGGCGCATGATCCTCCAGGACCACAATGCAGAGTCTTTTCTGTTTTACCACCACATTTCTTCCTGCTCTGTTTCATGGCCTCTGCTCTGCCTACTACATGGTCTAACAGGCTAAATAAGCTGAAACCAGGAGCAAACCGACCTGTGAAACCAAGAGGTGGAGGTTTATGAGACAGCAGGAAGCATCAGAAAGACTGTGCACCCCACGCTGAGCCACTGCTTTCTGAGAGCACCCACGGCCACACAGACACCATGGGGTGTGCAGAGCCTGTCAGCCTCCAACACAGTCCACTGGGCTGGCTCCTAAAGAGAGGATGTTTCCTCTTGCCTGGGAACCTTATTTAGTACAACAACACTGCCTAAAATGACCCCAGGTGAAAAAGAACAACATAGACCTTGAGCACCTGAAATCCCTTTTCTCATTTCTGTCCCCGTCCCTGGCACTTCTGGAAGACTTTGTGCATTGGGCAGATGGATGCACTGCAGCTGGAGAACTGACCTTGGGCAACAGGGCTCAGCTCCTGGAGGATGCCAGACAGGTCCATGCCCAGGGTGCCCTGGAGGGTAGTGACAGTCCCCCGCCTGGGCATGTTTGTGTTCTGGGGGGAAAGGAGAGGAGTTCTCCAGCAGCAAGTGCCTTTTGTTGCTGTCCAGGGGAATAGTGCTCACCTCTTAAACATGTCATGAATCCCTGAACAGCCCCAAAGAACACCACAAACCATGTCACAAGGAAAAACCTAACACAAAGGACAACACACAAGGCAGGTGCACACACACACAAACACACACACACACACAAACACACGTGCCACTGAAGGCCACCCTTACTGTGCCAAAGCTGGGAACATCGAGTGTGTAGTCAGACTGCTGCCGGAGCCAGTCGAGGAGACTCTTATTCGGGACAGCCTTCTCTTGGCTGCCTGCAGCTGGGACTGGCTGTGGAGCTGAGGTAGCAGCAACCGGCCCGTCAGGGAGAGGACTGTTCTGAGGGGGCTGTGGCTGGTCTTCCTGAACATCCTGCCGTGGAGGGAGGAGCAGGGAGAGGCCATCAGCAGTGTGCAGTGATGCATGTGCACCTCAAGAAGCACAGCTCCCAAAGCAGGTCATCTGCTCACATCATACAGATTAATCCACACACTCCCACTGCCTCTTCCTTAAACCACCACCCACCACCACATTACATTTCCACTCCATCCCCAGCACTGGTGGTAGGGAGGGCAGAGTGCTGGGAGATGCTTCTGAACTCACATAGAAACACTCTAATCACCAGGAAGACCAACTTCCCCTCAGATCACTCCTAAAAGTGGTCTAGGGGCGCCGGTCTTGCTCCATTCTTTGAGTGGATCCCACCTTAGAAGGAGAAAGGGTGCAGTAGGATCTTGTCTTTCTCATCTTCCCTAAACATAAATATTCCCTGAGGTGGGCCAGCTGCTTTTGATTATGCTTAGCAGGATTCAAACACTCCAGAGTGCTGTAAACCAGAGGGATAACTTCCCTTCCTCCCTTTAGTATCTGCTCTGCCTGGTCCTGCACAAACGAAGCTGTCTTGGAGGAAGCTGCGCAGCGTCACGGGCAGCAGAGCTTGGAGGGGAGAGCTGGGCCATGAAACAAACTGTGCTGATTCCATGGGGTCCGTGTGAAAGGAGGGAGCATCAACCCACCTGCAGCCTGTTTGGAAGAGGCCTCTCCTTCAAGAAGATGAGGTCCATCCCTTCGACATTTTTCCTCCTGCCCCGTCTCCTTCTCATGGCAGCATCATCTCTTCGGAGGCTGCCGTTTACAATCTGTCCAGTGACAGGATGGATTAACCCCGCCTGTAGGATGCCAGACAAGTCCATGCCCAGGGAGCTCTGGAGGGCATTCACGGTCCCCAATTTGGGCATGTTTGTGTTCAGGGGGAAAGGAGAGGAGTTCCCCGGGGACCCATCAGAGGCTCTGGACAAATCCACCGCTGCCTCGCGCCAGCCGTTCAGCACAATGGGTGGATGGACATGGGCTGCTGCCAGCTGCTCCAGGCTCCTCTGTTTGGCATCTCTCTCCATCTCGAATTCATAGGGTCTCCTGTGCTTCCGCTCGTCTTTTGCAAAGGCAGGGCTCAGGAAACCTTCCTGTGTGTACCAAAGCCACAGAGGGTTACGGCTGCTCCTGCCCTGCCCAGGGACCACAGCTCCTCACACCAGCACTGAGCTAATGGTCAGGCTGCCCTGCCCCTCCAAGAAGCCCTGAGGGATGCCCTTTCCTTGGGCATATCACATCTCTTTCCCTGTGTGGGGATGGTGCAGGAGCACCCTCGCACACACTCAGATCTCCCAAGGTGTTTATAACCATGGCTGCTCTGCCAGCTGCTGGGGCCCCAGGCCAGCAGTTTGTCTGTCCCACGTGACTGTTGGGGACAGGGGTACTGGGACTTGGGGACTTGAAAGGGCAGTGCTCCTTGCACCCTTCCTTTGGGTTGCCAGGGGGCTGTCCCCTTTTCCCTCTGACCATGTCAGGTGCTCCAGCACTGACTCTGGAAGCACCTCTAGAGCCGCAGAAGCTGTGGAGCTGCCAACAACAGCTGCCTTCCAAGGAGGGCAGCAGGGGGCTGAGAGCACGGGGAGCTCACCAGGAGCTATCAGCAGGGGACCAAGTGGCTAAAGCCTCAACTGGCACCTCAACTGGCACCAAGGGGCCCCACTTGGGAAACTCCTGAGGACTTCTGGGCAACGTCTCACCCCAGAGTCATGAGCCTGTCACTGCCTCAGGGCCCCCCTCACCTTTTGTACCCGTGACATTAACACCCCGTTATTGAAGCTGGGATCGGTGGCTTCTGACTCGGCAAAGCTGCTCCTGCTGCCAGCGCTGCTGGCCATGGCTGGAGCTGTCAGCAGGCTCTGTGCCTCAAACTGCTGGCTGGAGGAAGGCCACTTGCCCTTCAGGATGGCATGGCAGATGTTGTCAATGCGGTTGATGATCACACGGTCCTGCAAACAGAAATGGACAGTGGCAAGCTGAAACTGGAATGACTGACTCACGTATGACAGCTCAGGATTAAAGTTGAGCCCAGCCCAGGTGATCTCAGCACGGCAGGGAACTATTTTGGGGGCAAGCATCTCCATGGCACGGGTGCTTGGGAAGAGCACCTTGGCCTGAGCCTCCATGGGGTGTGCAGAAGAGCAGGAGGCAGAGCTGGAGCTGTGTGAGCCACTGCTGGCCAGGGCTATGCAGGAACACTTTGATACAAACCGTGTTCATTTTAACCTCACCTTAGGCCACTCAGAGAAGGAGTAAAGCGTCTTCTCCTGCAGCAGCTGGGCAATGGTTGGTGCCCGGGCATCCTGAAGATCATCAATCTCCCCGGGCAGGACAGAAGCAGAATTCTTGTTCTCTTCCTCCAAGTACTTCTCTGGACCATCTAAAAAAGCAAGGGAATATAGAGCCCACCACCACCCTGCCTTTCTCCCTGTCTAGAGGCAGGGAGCATCACCTCACATGTTCCCACCCTAGAGCCCAGCTGGCTCCACAAAGGTCCCAAACAGTCCCCAAGAGAAGCAGCAGACTTGGATCAGGGCAGGCAGCCCAAGCTGCTCAGGAAGGACCATCACTCTCTTGAGCTGTGTTTGGGGGGCTTGAATTGCAGTAGCCCCCCATCCCCGACCATTCCCAGGCGGGCAAGAAGGAGGGCATATGCTTTTCCAAAGGGAGCTGATCAACAGGCAGTGCCTGTGCCAGAAAGGGAAAGGCATCCTGCATTCCATGGCATGCTCTTAGCAGAAGGGCTACTGGGGCTCAGAGTGGAGAGTTTCGGTCAGCCCTGCTGGCAAATACAGCCCCCAACACTTTTTGCCCCCAGTTGCAGCAGCTAAAGGGACCTCAGCTCCTACAGATGGGAGGCCACTCCACGGGCTGGCCAGCCCCAAGGTTTGGCTCTGCAGGGAGGACAGCAGGTCCCTCCCACCACAGCCAGAGGTGAGTGTAACCTGAGGGAGCTCTCAGGACCCTACCTTTGCTCTGGTTGCTGCTGGCTTTCTCCCCGTCATCTCTGTTGTCACACTTTTCTTGCTTTATGCCCTGAGGCTCAGGGTGTGGGGCCTCTGTGCAGCCTGTCTGCCCCTCAGCGGCTTGGCCCAAGGGCTCCCCCCTGACACACAGGGGTTCTGCCCCCTGAGGCCCCCCCTGAGGCAGAGGTGTGGGCAAGCTGAAGGGCTGGCTCTGAGCCTGGCCCGGTGAGTGCTGACGGGTGCTCTCCTCATTCGAGCCACAGTCCTCCCTGCCCTCTGCGCAGGGCTCCCCCAGCCCCAGGGACTCCCTCTCGCCATTCACGTCTTCTGGGCAAGTGTCCTCAGGTGTGGGGAGACCAGAGCTCTGCTCCTCACCCCCCAGTTCATGAGCCTCGGGGCCACAATCAGCCCTGGTCCTGGGACCATTCAAGCCTTCCACCGTATCTGCTGCTGTCTCAGAGTTATCATCATCCTCTTCTTCCTCTTCATCTTCCTCGCTGTGGCTCTGACTTGGCCCTGACTTTGCCTCCATTCCTTTCTCCTGCAGCAGACTGATGAACCTCTGCTCAGGAGGAACCTTTAGTTCATAGTTATGGAGACTGGGACTGTAGAGCCCCACACTTAGGACCCTTTCCATGGTGCCATGCTCAGGCAGCCCTGCTGCCGGGCTGGCAAGTGCTCCTTTCTGTTCCGAGCCTTTGCCGAGCTTGGCTGCGGCACTCTGTGAAGGGTTGCTCCCAGGGGTAGAAGGTGAAGGCTCAGCTTCCTCATTCTGACTGTCCATTCGGTCAGAGCACACCTGCAAACCCTCTAGGAAGGGAGCCTCTCTCATGGCATCTGCATCGCAGCTGGATGGATCCTCATCCCCCTCCAGCTTGCCCTCGGAGAGTTTGGCAACGCTGCTTCCAACATCTGTGCAGTTTGGGCTGTCCCTGGCGAGGGAGCTCTGCTCACTGGGACAGGCCTTCTCATCGTACATCATGCACACCAATGAGTCTGGCAGCGAGCTCTCATCGTAGGTACTGGAAATGATGTCCCGGACTTCGGACATGAATGTTTCACAGTTTGCGTCCGCTGGGCTGCCCCCAGCCTGGGACATGGTGCTGTCCACGGTTTCTAGCTTGATCTGACTCTCAGCTTCATTCTCCAGGGTTTCACAGGTCTGGTCCATCTGGCTGTACAGGGGGGAACTGTAGAGTTTGGAGTTAGACTGGTAAAGGCAGCACAGGGTTTCTGGGCCTGGGAGCCCCGTTCTTTTATGCTGGGCATAGTTTCTGTATGCATCTAAAAACGACAGCTGGGGGTCATTCATGATGTAGTAGTCAGTGCGGTTCAGGCCGTGCTTGGCGGTGCCGATCAGCAGGTCCCGGTCGTGTTTGCCACACTCCCACCACACGGGCAGGTAGAGGCTGGGCCGGCACAGCTTGAGGCGCTCGTGGAGCTGGGGGCACTTGAGTACCTGCTCGCGCACCTTCCGCAGCAGCTCGATGCGGTACAGGGTCCTGGCAGCACGCTCCTCCGTGATGGGCTCCACGTAGATGTCAGGGTCTGGAGGACCTACAGCAGGGACAGCAAAGCCAAGGACACATTATTTGGGTTGGCAGGAGTTCCTCAGAGGCACTGATGAGCAAGCTGAGTTTTAACCCTTGCTCAGACTGCAGGTGAGGTGGGGCCAGTGCTTGTAGCCACTGTTAAGGCCTCTTCTTCCAGTCTCAGTACCTTCCAGTCATATCCCACCAAATGGACATGGGGAGTAACACCCCCTGACTTGAGCAACTGGATCAAGAGTGGCACCAGCTGCAGAGGATTTCAGAGTCTTGTCTGAGCTCTGCTCCATCATCAGCAGCAGTGCTGGGGCTGCCTGGACTTGCAGGTGGAGCAGCTCCTGGCGCTCTGAGCCTCCGGCAGCCCTTCAGCCCATTGTCAGGGAAGGGCAGCTCGTGCAGCTCTTCTGATGAGGAACACCTACCTAAGGCACAACACACACACACAAGGAACTGTGCCTAAGACCAGACTCCATGACAGATCTGAAGCAAATGTTTTCTGCTGCTGTTGGAAACAAATCACTTTGTGCTTAAATAGCCTCCAAGCAGCTTTTCATCTGTCATGTCCTGTCTGGTGCCAATGCAGACCTCTGCAGAGTATTCGAAGAAAGCGGATGCCCTTGGTGTTGGCCAGGCTTCCTGAGCCTCCTGCAGCAGATCCAGGCTCCATTTACCCTGCAGCAGAGCTCCACAGTCAGCGCAGGCATATATGGAGTGGACTCTGTACAATGGCAGCAGACAGATGCCCAATGAGCAACAATCCAGCTCACCCAAACAACCCCCAGCTCCAGCATGGAACTGTGCTTTGCGTGCGCTGCTTCTCTACTTGTCTCTCAAATACAGAGGTTGCTGTCTTGGATAAAATTGGTTGTGATTTCCTGTGAGAACTCCAAGAGATCTGTGAGAGCAGGGGCTGCAGTCCATGGGGCTGCTCTACCCTCCCACTGTACTGGGGAGGCACTAAATGGCGGAGACAAGGCAGCCAGAAATGCAGGACTGCTGCAAGCCCACAGCCTGCCTGGCATCTCGCTGCTTCCAACTGTCTCTGAAGATCCTCCCTTGCTCTCCTGCTCCATGAGAGCAGCGGGATCCCTTCTACATGGACCTACTATTACCCCTCCATAGGCCATGCAATTTCCACTCACCATCCTCTTTCCACAGAGGGAGACCACAAACATTCTTGCACATGGCTACAAAGCTGTAGAAGTACTTCTCCAGGCTCTCATCTGTCTTCCTCTCCAGTCGAGAGATGGCTCGGAATTGGGCCCAGTCAAAGACCTTTTTCTCTTGGTCATAGATAACCCCAAAGGAGGAGACAGTGCGGTAGAAATCTGCCTGCTCCCTCCTGGTCCACCTGTGGAGCAGGGAGGAGACGGGAACACCACTGAGACATGTTCTGGGCTCAGAGCAGGCAAGGCACCAGGCAGAGAGGCTCAGAGAGCACTGCCTAGTTACTGACCAACAGTTTTGAGGGAGGTGTCAGGAGCAGCACACTGGGGAGACCACATCAGCCCAAGACGCTCTGCCCTCTGGTGCACAGGGAGGAGGAGCAGAGGCCACGGGCCCTCTGGCTCTCAGCTCATTTTTTCAAACCTTCTTGGCTGTTCTAATAAACCCGAGTGCAGCTCTGGGCTGTGCTGCCAACAGGGTGCAGGCTCCAGCAGCTTCTGTGGAGGCACAAACCTATCCCCCATCTACTCCCTTCCTGCCGCATCAAGCTGTTTCACCCCCACGGAAAGGTCAGTTCTCCGTACCAGGAATTACACAGGAAGGATATGCAGATACAGTTCTCATCCAGCCTCTTGCAGAAGGAAACTGGGACTGGGGCTTGCTGCTGTAAGGGTCCCAGTAACAAACACAGTAACAAACACCACCCACCTTACTGACTCCTGTGGACTCCTGGGTGTCACCCCCTCCCCACCAAAGGAGAGTGGCAGTGGTGATGGAGGAGTTCAGTTACAGTGCTCTTAGAACACAACTTTCATGCTGGCTTGGACCCTCTGAGCTTCCACCTTGTGGGGACCTCTCAAAGGACAGAGATGGTGAAGTGTCCTGGGCAAATACAGCCCAGGCAGAGCCCAGAGAAACAGCCCCAGAGAACAGATCCGGGTGCACGCAGCAGGGCAAGGACAGAAAAAGGGGAG
Organism: Corvus kubaryi; assembly: GCF_017639235.1. Lineage (NCBI taxonomy): Eukaryota > Metazoa > Chordata > Aves > Passeriformes > Corvidae > Corvus > Corvus kubaryi. The sequence goes on from NW_024581041.1 coordinate 670,992, forward strand.
CACTGAGGCCTGAAGAAAACTTCCAGTCAAATCTCAGCTCCTCTGAATTGCAGCTCTGAGCCAGTATCAGCAAGCAGCTGAGACATGTCAAGGGAAAGTAGACAGGGTAACAGCACCCACAGCACTCTCCAACTGCCTGAAGTACACCTGGGACAGCACTGCGACCCCTGTTCCCAGGGCCTGCAGTCATGTTCCATTTCAAAAATGAGAATAACAAGAAGAAAGTTAATGAATATATTAATGATCCAAGTCAAAGAGCCCAATGGTGAATTTATCAAAAGGCCTCAAATTAAAGGCTGGCAGAAAACTCCCGTAAGGCGAGCTCCCCTACAAAACGTCCAGAGAATTAAGGAGCAGGAGATACCAGGCTGCTGTGATGTCCACAGCACAACCACTCAAGCCCCCAACCTCGAAAAGGGGATGGTACGACTGGAAGAAGTCCAGAGAAAGAGGAAAGGGAAGGTGAGCTTGAGCAGCTTCTACACAAGGAGGCCAAGAATAGAGCACAAGGCAGCACACATACCATGTGGTTACGTGGGGTCCTGCTGCTGGGACAGGTTCACAGGAGGCAAAACCATTGAGGGCTGGTGACCACAGAGAGTCCCAGTCCCAGGGTGGCACGGGAGACTGGCAGAGATGGCAGCAGCATCACCCTGTGCACAGCCTCCCATGGCTGCAGAGAGCCACTCAGGGTGCCAAAACAGTCCCACCACCCTCCCACTTACTGGGACACAAATGAAATGGGAGCACAGCACAACCAGGATATGTCACCACTGGGCTCCTGAGCAGGAGGAAAAGTGAGTGGTGTGAGAGCCACAGGGATTGGAAATGCACTGCTCATGGGCTGCAACAGCGCTCATCTGTCACCCTCATCCACGGTGTGTCCCAAGGACACAACTCTGCTCTGCTGAGGCTGACCCCTGGCCCAGCAGACACTGGATTTGACCCTGAAGTGCTGTCCCCTCACCTCCTTTCAGTATCACCATCTGCCACCCATGAACTCCAGTTTGCAGTGGAGGCTGCTCCCTGGCTGGGCTGGCTGCTGGAGCAGCAAGGCTCCCATGACTCAGAGCACGTTCCCTGTCCAACAAGGACCCATGTGACTCCACACCCTGGGCAGCTGGCTGCACACACAGCTCTGGTGACATTTACCTGGGTCAATTCCGGGGGCCAAGGAATTGGCCTAAATCAGCTTTGTAAAGGCTCCTCTGCTGCATTACCTTTTCTGCATTTCTTTGTTCACCGAGTCCATCTCAGAGGCTCTCCGGAACATCTCATCCTGCAGCCAGTAGCCATGGTTACCAGGCACCAGCATCTCGGCACGGGGAGGCAGCTCCTTGCGGTTGCAGCGCTGGTAGACGGTGACGAGTCGCCGCAGTCTGGCCGTGAGAGCAGAGGAGACAGGCCAGCAGGATCTGTCTGAGTCGGAGCCATCCTGGGCTTCAAACATCAACAAGGACATTAGTATTTAGCACACATGCAAAGCCACAGGTTCCCACATCCTCTGGCAAGCTCCAAGAGCTTCCTTCCACCTTCTGCCTCCCATGGGGAACATCAGGGATCACACTCATGAGTAGGGGGCCATGTGACCATCCCTGGGCCTGTTGGCTCACAGCCTCACCACGTCTTAGTTTCCTTCAGAGAGAGTCCAGAGGTTGAGATCAGGGTGGGAATGATGGCTCCAGGCCAGGCCATGCATGGGAGAAGACTGCAGCTCCCTGCTCAGCAGTGGGGCCAGCCAGCCCATGGCATGTGCCAACACTACCCACTGCAGAGAGCTGCCCATTGCAGGCAACTGGATGGATGAGAGCAGGCTAATGGCATCTAGTCACCCTGGGTAGCTTTGGCTGGAATCACTCAGAACCCTGGCTGCTCTGCCACAGGGCCCATCCCTGGGTCACCCGTGACTCTGCGCATGAGGGCCCCTGCCCAGGTTGAGCTGCCTCACCCACTAACACAGGGCAGCATGTCCCTCCAGCACAGCAATGTGTTCCTCCCACCAAGCAGTGCCTGGGGTAGCACTCAGGATGGTGGCTGTGCCACACGTGGCTGTGCCACGCCAAACCCTGGGAAGCCACGGGCCACACTGCAGGAGACACGGCCTCACCTGCCGCTGGCTCGTCCCGCTTCTCACTGGCTTCACCCACCCCAGCAGCCACGATGTCCTGCAAAAGGAAACAATCAGAGAGGGCTCAACCCCACACAGAACCCCCTGCACCCACAGCCCACCCGTCCTTGGCAGGGTGCAGGGTGGTGGGATGGGCAGGGCTGTGTGTTCAGTGCCCTCGGGCTGCAGCTGCTGGCTGTGCTCAGCATATGGGATCGGAGGTGACAGCTCAGAGAGGCCATTTCGGGCCTGGAGGGAAGGATCACCACAGTGACGAGGCCGTAGTGCCACGGCCCAGGACAGAAGCAGTGTGACAGCCTCCACTCTTCAAACAACCCCTGCAGTCTCCGGTGCTACCTCATTCCCTGCTCTTCCTCTCCCCCAAGGCCATTTCTTTTGGGACATCCCTGACTCCTCTGCCAGGGCCCCACATGGCTCTTGAAGCCAACCAAGAGTGAGAACCAGCACTCCTGGGCACCCCCAGCCCTCAATTCTCCTCAGCTCCCCACAAGGAAGATGCTGCCCAGGTCCACAAGTAACACAGAGAGGCACAGCAGAAGCTGTGTTCCAGGGAGCAGAGGGAATGCACACAGGATGGGGCACGGACAAGGCAGACCAGCCATGCTAGCTCCCTACTGCCCCACGGCAGAGCTGATGGAACCAAGCCTGCACAGCAGGGCAGGCTGGGCAGCCTCAGATGTGAATCTAACACTGTGACTCCCACTCACCTCCTGTTTTGACAGCCCCTCCAGCTTTTCTCCACTGCTCTCTTCTTTTTCCATGCTGCCCCTGGGTGAGAAAACAAACAGTCCCTAGTAGTGGCAGCACAGCCCCTGTGGCTGTGCCAATTCTCAGCACCAAGAAGTGAAGAATTGGTCCTCATGCCATCCGTCCACCTCGTACCGGGCACCAGCCCCCTCCTGCCCTCCCCTCTGTGCTCAGGAGCACAGCCTGCTCCCTCCCACCTCCCTGTGCACAGCTCACCCCACCGCACTGCCCCAGGAGAGAGCCAGGCGGCTGCCAGAGCTCAGCTCCATCCCCTGCCCACCTTTCAGCAGCATCCTGTGCCCCGTCGCTGACGCCCTGCTCGGCAGAGAGCAGCTTCTCATCGGGCATGCCCACCTTCTCCAGGAAACACAGTGCTGGGTCCGCCCGCATGGCGTTGTACCGCTCGTAACCTGCCACACAGGTTAGGTCAGGACAGACAGACAGCACAGAGCAAGACCTGAGCCTGGTCCACGAGAACCTCCTGCTCCTGGGACACAGCTCCCCACCTGGCTCTCACTCCCTCTGTGCTGCTGTGAGAGCAATTCTCACCCCCAGAAATTCCCAACACTTTCTCAGAAGCTGCTAATGGCTCTGCAGCCCCTGGGCAACAGGCAAAGGGAAAGGTCAGCCTTCCCATCCCACCCAGCAGCAGCACAGCCTCCACGAAGGGTGCAGCTGCAGCAAACAGCCTTGTGTCTCCTGGAAACAGCATGGGGACTCCATGACGAGGCCAAGAAAAGATCTGTGCCTCTCTCCTCGCCCTCACACAGCAACTGCACACTGCTCCTGGCAAAACAGAGTCTACCACGAGAGCCAGCATGGCCACCCTGGGCACGGCGGGGTGCCTGCTCCCTGCCCGAACATGCTGCTGGTACCTGTGGAGAGCTCTCCTGGCCCTGTGTGGCTGTGGAGCACAGCCACGGCTCTGTCCCTTGCACTGACATGACGTCCCCTCCAGTACCAGAGGTACTCATTCCCTCACACACCAGCACCCACCAGACAGCTGGGTACACACCGTGCTTGAAGACACCAATGAGCAGGGATTTATCGGCTTCGGCATTCCACCAGTCCACTGGGATCTCCACGTAGTCAATGTCAGGCAGCAGCACATCCAGCTCCCTGAGGCAGACATGGTATGAACGCCCCTCTCCCAGCCTCGCCAGATACCGAGGGGCACTGGGCACTGCTCAGAAGGGACAGGGGCAGGCAGGAGCCACCGCTCGCTGGCTTGGGGACAGCTAATGAACACTAGCCTGGGCCCCGCCATAACATGGATACACATCTCCCTGGGGTCAGAGCTGGAGTCTTGGTTCCACCACTACCTGCTGCCCTCCTGCTCCTCTTTCTCCAGGGCAGTGGGTGCCCCCAGCCTCTCTCCCCTCTCACCCAAGCAACACCAGAGGACTGAAGATCCCATCTGACCTGAACAGCATCTCTAGGGGTAAAACATTTCACACCTACCAACCCCAAAAGAATGGTGTCTCCCCACACAGACTGGTGCTGATAGAGCTGTGCTGGGGAAGGCAGCAGGCCCTACTTGGGGAAATTAAGCTTTAAGCTCAGCACATCAAACTTCTCTGAGAGCACTGAGAGCTGAGTCTTTGCAGAAAGGTCAGGAGCTGGCAAGCTGCAGGCTCAGTGCCATTACAGAGCCTGTGGGTTCCACTGTTCCCAGTGCTGGGAGGGACTGCAGGCCGCAGTGATGGGGCACACTCTGCTCTGAGGCCTGGTGCTGAGACTGGGAGCAGTCTCTGTGGACCCCCACTTTGGATAAGGGCCCATTTGTCAAGCAGCACACAGAATCATTTTCCTGCAGGGTGTCCCCACAAGTCCCCACTGCCCCCAGGCTGGTGCTACAGTCTCAGAGCTGCCTCAGCAGGGCTGCCATGGCTGCAGTCTCTGTACAGGCAGAGTGGCTGCCTGAGGGTGAAGTTTTGCCTGAGGAAGACCTGAGGTCTGATTCATCTGGAGCTGTAGAGAGCCCAGATGTGGCTGGGTCAGATACCCATGGCAGTGCTCGAGCCCGAGAAGCCGGCGGGGGTTCACCGTTAGGTCCCTACCTGGCGGGGGTCCCCTCAAAGGCTTTATCCGCAGCCTCCCCCAGCACTTCAGCCTTCAGGTAGTAGAGCATTCGCACCCGCAGCAGAACCCTGTCCCGGGCGGCAGAGAGGTCAGCAAGGCCAGCGGAACCTGCTTGACACCATGTTATCCCACGTGGAAGGACCCCCTTCCTTTAAGCAGGATGGGCAGCGACTATGCAGTGCCATGCCACACTGCCCAGCCCTGTGACCCACTGGCTGGAGGGTCGCTGCTCAGGACATGGCTGCCACGAGCTGGAGGGGAATCTGAGGGTGGTCCAGCAGTGGGAGCACGGTGATCCTGCGTGGGCTGTGAGCCCTTCACAGCTCCCTCCCACCCTCCCAACACTAAAGGCCCTTAGCCCACTGTCTCCATGAGCACGTGGGCTCCCACAAGGGGGAATGGTTTTAAACTAAAAGAGGAAAGATTTAGATTTAGATTAGACGTTAGGAAGAAATTCTTCACTCAGAGGGTGGTGAGGCCCTGGCACAGGTTGCCAGAGAAGCTGTGGCTGCCCCATCCCTGGAAGTGTTCAAGTACAGGTAGGACAGGGCTTGGAGCAGCCTGGGAAGTGGAAGGTATTCCTGCCCTTGGCCAGGTAGTGTAAAAAGATGTTCCTTAAGGCTCCTTCCAACCCAAACCACTCCATGATTCTATGACTCACTTGTTGCAGTGCTGTTTGAGGTGCTTCTTGTAGCTGTCATCATGGAGCACCACCTCGGGGTTGCAGGTGGCGAGCCAGTCGGCATTCTTTATCTCAGGAAGCAGCATCTGGTTCTTTGTCTTCTTCCCCTTCCTGCCTCTGGGCACCGGTGCTGACAAGCCTGTAACAGCGAGTGGCATCCAGTGAGCACCACAGGCACGGCCTGGCACTGCCACCAGTGCTGGGAGGAGCGGGACAGCAGAGCAGGGAGCTGGAAGAGCCCATGCAGAGCTCCCAGCTGCAGCCTGGAGAACCAAGGAGGGGAAGTGCACGGGGCAAACACAGAGCATGGGAGAGTCCATCCCTGTGAAAAACTTGGGAATCACCACAGAAACTGAACTGCTGTGCGTTCTCAGTGCAATGCTGAGCCCTGTTGCAGAATTATTGAGGGATCAGGGGCATGGATCATTGATAGAATTATGGGATCAATAAAAGAACTATACAAGCAATAGGCCTGGAAGCAAAAGGCCTGTGTGTGAGAAAAACTCTCCATGAGAAAATCCCTGTGTGACAGGGCTGGGAACAAAGAGGGAGTTTGAAGATTTACAGCTGTTCAGATAAGACCCGGAGAAGAAGAGGTAAACTCTGAATTCTTTTAATCATAACATAACTGTAGAAGCTTGCCAATGTAAGTCCAATTATGTAGAAGTAGAAATTCGCCTTGATAAGTTTTAAGCCACTTAAGAGTTAACAAGCTGGTATACTATATAAGTGCCTTTGGATTGCTAATAAACGGAGTTTTGCTCTTATCAACCATATTGGCTGGTCTGCGAGTTTCTCCCCCCCGCCGGAGCCCGGGCCTCTCTTCTTTTTACAATTCCAACAGAGCCCAAATGATAACATGGCCCCTCGATGTATAAAACTATTACACAGAAGGGATGAAGCATGGAAGGGACCTTGGTCCTGGGCACAGCACTTGGAGACTTACTTAGGCACTGCAGCCACCTCTGAAGGTCACTCTATGGGGACAGTTATTTGGGACAAGAGTTCAAACAAGAAGCTCCCAAATGATCAAAGAGCAGCAGACCTGCTGATCTGACCTGTAAGGGCTGTTTCTTATACCATGCATCTGGAGCAGGGCTGGGGGGAACTGGATTGCTGCAAGGGGGCTAAGGTACCAATGGGAAAGGGAATGCGGTCCCATCTGCCTGACAAAGATAAAACAAGATCCAGTGGCTGGAGATGAAAATTAAACACGTTTCAACCTTGAAATAGGATGTGAGTCCACAGCAGAATGTGGAAACAATTCCTGGTGGGGTCAGTGTTGTTTGGAATCTCCAGAGAGGGATAAGCTGCCCCCCTGGGCAGCTGCTCTTGAGGTAGGAACTGCAGACATGAAGGGGAAAGGATGCCTGAGCAGTCCCACCCCATCTGTCTGGTCTTGTGACACCAGTGAAGAAGAGAAAGCATCACCATGTCATCAACTCCTGCATAAAGTCTGCAGCTCCATGACAGGACAAGGGCTGTGACCCAGGTGGCTGCTGGAGGCCTGCAGTAGGCACCAGGCCTCCTGTCCCCAGCACCAAACTGGCCTGATGAACTCTGGGCAAATGCTGCTTCCTCAGCAGCTTGGCCTGTTCCAGGATGAAAGGCAGGATGGTGCTGGATCAGAGCAGAGCTCTGAGTCAGACTGTCTGGGTGCTGTGCTCACCCCTCGTGATCACATGGATGTGGGACTGAGAAGAGCTCCAGGATGCCCTAGCAAGGGCTGACGGTTGCTGCTGCTCTCTGCCCATCAGGGATGGAGCACAACCTGCCTGGTCAGCTCTCTGCAGACACAAGTGGTACCTGAGGCTGCCTGGGGAGCCACAGCAGTTACTGCTGGAGGACTTCCTGACTGAGGAAGGAGCACTGCTCTGCACTGCAGTGTTCTGCTCTCCTCCAGCTCCTGACGTCAGGCTGAGATGCTGTTGCTCCTCTGGCCCAGAGGCTTCACAGGTGGGAAAAGCCATTCTAAAGAGTTGATGGAGAAGCTCCTGGTCACTTTGCTGGTCAATATTCAGTGCTCTTGCACTAAAGCAATCCTGATCCTCCACTGAAACCGTGGCTTGTTTGTTACTTGGCATTATCTAAATGAAGCCCACTCATACCAGTCAATTTGTTTCTGACTCTTGCTCTGCTCCCCACAGGACTCTCGAGCCCACTCCCAGATGCTCTCAGGGCAGGGTTGTGTGGCAAGAGCAGGAAGGAGCACTGTCAAAGTGACTCCCATTGAAGGAGATGACTGGAATAACTTAAGGCAGCCACCGAAGGCCACATCCTTGGACTTCACCCTGCAAAAGCTAGCTGGACACTTCCAGGCAAAATGAAATGATGATGTTGGGTTTTAAGCACCAACTAAGATGCACCTGGTGCTCAGAAGCATCACCACTCCAGATCAGCCTTCCCTGTGCTCTACCACTTGGGAACAGAAGTCCCAGATTTCAGCCAGGCTCCCTGATGTCAAAAGCAGTCTGGAGAGTTCCAGCCCCCTCACTACTCACCTTGTGCCACAGATCACAAGTACAGAACAAGCAGCATATGGCTGCTGGGCTCTGACTCCCTGAGGGACACTGTGGCCTCCCCCAGCCCCACTCACCTGTCCTGAGAGCCACAGGCACTGTGCTGCAAGGTCAGCCAGAGCCCTCTGGCACAGCAGGCAGTGACCATATGTCCCAGGCCACAAGCCTCAGCAGAGCCAGGGAGCCAGCATCCACTCTGTGCTCACAGACGAAGACAAAGGCCCCACGGCTGCCTCATTTGCAGGGTGGGCTCTATGGCTGCCCCAGCCCCAGGGGAGCCTACAGAGAGCAGCCACTGTGCCGCAGGTGGGGAGTCCAATCTGCAGTGTCCACCACTGAGGCAGAGCCAGAGCCAGAGCCAGAGGGAAAGCAGGGCTGGGGAGCCTCTGGGTGACCTGTCTGAAGCGGAGGATACACTGGGAACTTCTACACAACAGAATACAGACACCTCTAGACAACAGATGCAATTACAGATCTGACATGTGGTGTGACACATGAACCTCACACACACTGCCTCTGAGTAGAGAGAGCACAACCAGGCCTAGGACAAGGGTCTTGCTACACAAAGTGAGAGAAGGCAGCATCACCTGGGGAGCACTCTGCACTGCACAAGTCTCAGCACAAACCAACACTGCACCTCCACCCATCAGGGCAGGCACTGCAGATCAGTAAGTCCGGGACAAGCACCATCATGAGGGGAAACAAAAGCTGGAAATCACAAAATCACAGAATATTCTGAGTTTGAAGGGACCCACAAGGATCATTGAGTCCAACTCTAAAGTGAATGGCCCATATGGGGATCAAACTCACAACATTGGTGTGAGATGGATGCTCAGCTGCACCACCAGCTTTCCCTGGTGCCACTGCCCGCGCTGCCATGCTGCCCGAAGGCACAGGCAGGGTCCTGCATCACGTCCATGCTGTGCCCTGTGAGGCCCTGAGGAGCAGCCTGAGGCATTTTCATGCTCTGAGTGGAATCAGCACCCTCATCCCTATCACACCCAATGTGTTCATATGGTCACTGGTGCTCACGAGCTCACTGCCCAGCGTCTCCCTGCACAGGGGAACCGCGACAGTATTCACAGGCCAGAGAAGACTTAGCAGCACTGCTCTGCTCCCACCACAAGGCTCCCTCTGCACTGAAAGCCAGAAAACAGCCTCCCCGACTCAGCCAGCCCCTACAGCTGGCTCTGAGGGTCAGTGTGGAGGTCAGCTTCGTGGAAGCCCCTTTCTCTGTGCAGAGAGAATTGCAGTGCTCAAGCACAAACACTTGCAGACTGTTTCTGTCAGCTCTGCTTTAAATTCTGCAGCCTCAGTCCCAAAGGCTGGCACAGGGCAATGGGTACAGATGCAATGGCAGAGAGAACACGCAATACCTGAGTGATTCTGCAGAGCCTGGTTCTGGCCGTCCTTCGTTGGCGTGATGAGATCCCAGATAAAACTCTTAATCTTCTCATCCCCCTTGTAGTGTTTGACGCAATACACCAGCAAGGCCCGACAAATCATCTCCATGTCCTTTTCATTCAGGTGCCACTTGAACCGCCCATGGGTCAGGATATCTTTCCAGCGTCCCCAGCTGAAACAGCAGGAACACAGAGTAAACATTCCTGTGCAATTACAGACCTTGCTGGCACCTCTCTCCAGGAGCTCCTGTGGGGGCACAGCCCTGCCAGCTCCCCTGGATAGGGATGTTTTGCCCACACATTACAGGAGCAGAGAGGGAGAGAGATTTGCAGGACTGAACAGGGCAGAGGCAGGAGCAGACTCTGGAAGTGCCAACTGCCAGCTCATGTTTTGACCTCCTAACTCTCCTTCCATCCCAAACATTTGCTTAGAGCCCAGGTCCCACCAGGGAGGTCACTGCTGGAAGGAGGGAACACTGCAAGCAGGACAGACAGGAAATGGCTGGTGCAGCCAGTGGCCCACATGGGCACTGGGGCAGCTGGAGGCTGTGGCTGTACTCTCACAAGGGTGAGACTCACCCAAATATGAGCAGGTTCTTCTCCACACGGAAGCACTCAGCCCGCAGGTACCGCCGCGTCTTCTCGTTGAAACGCCGCGAGCGTGTGGGCCGCTCGTCCGAGTCACTGTCCAGCTCAGAGAACTCCATCAGCTCATCCTCTTCGAAGGAATTGTAGTGTTTGGTTTGCTTCCGCACCCGGGGTCTGTCGATGACCAGGCTCTCCTGTGACAGACAGAGTAGAGAACGTTCTTAGGTACAGGCAGAAACACTTATATGTGCTCTTCTGCACACCCAGGCTCTGCTCAGCCTCTGGCTCCTGGCTTGCCAGTCCTGTGGCTGACCATCACCTTCCCACTAGGATACCTGTGTGCAGTTCTGCCTGCACAAATGACAACTCCTGGCCAGCACAAAATTCAGCCTGATTGACGACAGTCCCTCTGTGTCCAAACTGCTGACAGCCAGCAGCTGACTCAGCTCTGAGTCACTCCTAGCCCTCTCTGCACTGCCTGTGCCAAGTGCTGCGCTGAAGGCAGTGTAATCTCTGTGTCAGGGGGACAGGTGGGCTGGAACAGGAAAGGCAGCTTCCAACAAGGTGCAGGAGGGAGCAATATGAAATTAAATATCATGTACCTGTCCCCTCTCCTTACCCCATCCTGTTGAATGAATTAATGCCATGTAAATCTGCCTGGACTTCAGGCACATAGGACACACACACACACGCACGCATGCACACGCTCTCTCCCATTGCTCCTGCTTGAGCAGTGAGCTCTGCAGAGCTGCAGGGCCTCCCTCCTGCTGCTGTCTAAAACTGTCTCTACAGCATGAGAGCAAGACACACAAGTCAGTAATAACGTGCAATTCCCTGGGGCCGCACTGGAGCCAGTGGCTGCGCCCTGTGCCTGATGGAGATGCTGCGGAGAGAGACCTGAGCTGCAGCTGAGCCCATCACCTCAGCAGGGCCAGCAGAGAGGTGGAACCCCGTCTGTCCCCTCCTGCCTCCTGAGGCAGAGGCAGCAGAGAGACAGCTCCAATCTCTGCTCTCTGTGACCACGGACAGGACCCACAGGAACGACTGGAGCTGTGTCAGGAAAACGTTCCTCCCCCAGAGGGTGGTCAGGCACTGAACAGGCTCCTCAGGGAATGGGCACAGCCCCAAGGCTGACAGAACTCAAGGAGCATTTGGTCAACGCTCTCAAGCAGAGGGCGGGATTGCTGGGAGTAGCTGGGAGTACAGACTGAGCACCCTGAAATATCAGAGAGACACAGACCAACACGTGGCTAAATAAATCAGGGCTTTATCCAGCATTCAGTCTTCCATTGCAGTAATTCTTGATGCTCAACACAAACCCCTTCAGGAGCCCAGAGGAAGCATGCAGCTCCCACTTGGACGCCAGGCCACATGGTATCAGATCAGTTGTAGGGCACGTGGGCCACAAACTTCATCCTACCTTTTCGTTCTTGGCATCTGTATCGAGCTCTGCTATCTTGGCCCACTTCTGCCAGAAGTTGGGGTCATCTAAGGAAATGTCAGTTCTGTTTCCTGATGCTACGAAGCTGGCCTAGGAGGGAAAGAAGAGCAGTGAACAGGGTGCAACCACCATCCAGGTGTGCTTTCTCCCATACAGAGATCCCGCCCACACCTGTCTGAGCGCACACTCTTGCTGCTGTGGGATGTTACACCCCAAGCTGACACGTGCCAGAGGGCTCTTTGTTTGCCTAAGGGAGCTGAACTCCTCTGTTCTGCAGTCCTGCCCAACCCACTGTAAATGGAGCCCAGGTTGTGCAAGAGGAGGAGGGACAGATGGCCCTTAGTGGCCCCAGCAGGCACCAGCCAGAGCATAGCACAGAGCTGGCTCCTCAGGCTCTCTCTGGCGGTTTTGTCAGGCCCCACAGCACTCAGCTTCCATGGCACAGCAGCACCTGGCTTTGTGCATCGTGCAGCCCAGCAGCTGGATCCTGCCATCATCCTGGGGTCCCTATGCAGAGCCAGACCTCATGGCTGCAGAAGAGTGAGGCTGGAGACAGAGACCGGCTGTGCTGCAGAAGGGCTGTGCTGAAGGTACCACAGCTCCTTCCCACATCACTGGCAGCTCACCTGCATTTCTGCTCAGCAAAGCACCACACTGAGGCAGCATCAGTGACTGGAAGGGCAGGGAGGGTGACAGACTCCAGATCAAATAAGCTCAGCCCATGAATACGAAGATCAGCCCAGCTCAGGACTGTATCTCACCCAGGCTTTGAACTCATCCATCCTCCCTGAGGAGATGCCTCACCCTGCCCACAACAGTCCTGGGCAGAGTACAGCTCTGGGGCATGGTCTGCTGCCATGGCCAGGAGCCTCCAGCAAGGCCTCCACCCTGCAGCGCCCTGACGGGGACACAACAGCAGCTCTGCATCCATCCACACCTCCAGCCTGGGGACAGAGCAAGTCTGGACACTGCCCAGCACCTGGAGCACAGGCCCTGCTCTGCCTTCTCACCAGCCCGAGCCAGCTTCAGAGGGAGAGCTGAACCCTCCTAGGCAGCCTTCCATCACCCACCAGGCTGGTGGCCCCTCTTCAACGCTCTGCTGACCACCAGAGAGACAGGAGACCACACCAGCTCTGGTGCCCCAGCAAGGTCTCACTCCTGGGCACAGTGGGACAGCAGAGCTTGGCCTCCATGTGGACATGTCTCCACACACAGGCAGGAGGCTGGCCAACCACTACTGCCCTGCACGCTCCCATTCCTCCACCCGCCAAGGGAAATCTCCCTTCCCTCCCAGTGGAGCACAGCACACCTTTGCAAATGTGGAGCCCTTCCCTTCAGACTGGATTGTGATGGTCTGTGTCCTGCGCTGGAGGATCTGATCAATGTCTTCCTCACAGAACTTCGACCCCTCGTCCTCCTCATCCATGAGCGCGCCGTAGGCACCCTTCCGCAGCAGGTCCTCCACCTCCATCTTGGAGAGCTGCTGAACCTGCCCGAAGCACGGGGGCATCACCAACCTGGCCAGCAACCATGACCACTGCACAACAGAAGGCTCCTCCCTCTGCTCCAAGAGAAAGGGCCCCAAGCCAACCCAGACTTGCTTCTGCTAAAGCAAAGAGGTCACTTCAAAACTCCTCCTGAGGGACTGTCAGGAATTTCAGTCCATGCCATCCCAGACACAGCATCATGTGTCCCCTATCCCCATGGCAGTGCAGGAACAGCCTGGCAGTCCAAAGAGCAGCAGAGCGAATGTGTGGAACTGGGCTCTCCCTCCCCAAAGCCTGCCCAGTCCCTGCTCTGACCTGGCAGTGACTTGCAGGCGGAGGAGGAGAGCTTTCCTGCAGTGGCTCCCACCTGGCCCCCTCCAGCAGCCAACCTACCCCATTGGTGCTGCCCTTGCGGTTAATGTCCTGCAGCACGGCTTTATCCAGGCCCAGCTTCAGGCTGGCCTTGTCGAACATCTCCCGCTCATAGGAGTTCCTGGTGATGAGGCGATAGACCTTCACTGCCTTGCTTTGCCCGATCCGGTGGCAACGAGCCTGAGCCTGTGAGTGCAGAGGGCACAGTGTCAGCACTGGAGCCCAGCAAGATGGGGACTGTGTGGCTTTGTGGCACCCTGCACCAGCATCTACACCCACCCACCTCACCCACAGTCAGCTCCTACCCACCGCAGCACCCTCACTCCCTGCCTGTGGCTGACCTGGCAGGGCTCTGGCACAGCCTGCACAGCTGTGGAGCAGGAATGGGAGATCCCAGCACCCTCAGGCAAGGACACAGGGCTCAGGCTGGAGCCTTGGCTCTCTGCAGATGTGGCACACAACACTGCACCCACTCCAACACCGGGTATGGACACAGTGGTGCCTGCTCTGTGACCCATCTGTGCTTTCAGAGACACACTGTCATCTCCCCCATGTCTTGTTCCCTCTGCCCACATGCCCGCCAGCTCTCCTGGCACAGCACCTCGTGCCCAATACAGCTGGTGCTGCTGCCCTGTTCTCCCTGCCTGACACCGGTGATAGGAGCTGTGCCTCAGGACCTCCTGACAGCCTGGCCCTGCCCAGCCCATTACCTGCAGGTCATTCTGTGGGTTCCAGTCGGAATCGAAGATGATGCAGGTGTCGGCAGCGGTCAGGTTGATGCCCAGCCCGCCCGCCCGCGTGCACAGGAGAAACACAAAGCGATCCGAGTCGGGCTTGCAGAAGCGGTCAATGGCAGCCTGGCGCAGGTTGCCACGCACCCGCCCATCGATGCGCTCATAGGTGTACCTGCTCAAGAGGGGAAGAGGTCAGAGCAGCATCACAGCAGGGCCTGAGGAGGCTGGGGCTTTCAAATCACTTTCTGCTCCTTCCCCCAGGCTGTGTGGGCACACTGGCAGCCAGCATTTACTGGCAGGACCTGTGCCCAGGTGGAGGCCCAGGCCCCATCAGCCTGTGTGCACTGTGATTGTTCCCAAAAGTTGTGCCTCTTACGATGACAAGATCATCACAACCCCACACATGGTGCATGGATATGGGGCTCATGGGAACCAGGACCAAGGGAGGGACCTACTTCCACCTGGTCATTCTGAGGACTAGCCCTGGACTACACAGAATGAAGGGTCTGAGCTGCTTAGTTCTGGGGTCTCCACACCCACCAGCAATAGATGGTAACTTGGATCCATCAGTATGCGGGCATGGAATGGCCAAATTCCCACCCTGTGTTGTTGCCACTCTATGTACAGCGCATGGAGGTGCTGTGGAGGAGCCGTGGTGAATGCTGGAGCTGTACTAACCGTCTCTGGATGAGATAGTCTTCCAGGATGTCAAGGCAGCGCACCATCTGTGAGAAGATGAGCACCTTGTGCCCACCAGCGATCAGCTTGGGAAGCAGCTTATCAATGAGCACCAGCTTCCCAGCTGCCTGGATCATCGCCTGCAGCTGGAAGTCTGGTGCCTCTGGGCAGTGTGTTTTACGGAAGTCTTCCAGGATCTTCTCCTCTGCCCCTGCCAGGTGAAAAGGGATGTGAGCTCTTGGTGAGCCTGGCAGTGCAGCTGCCCAGGGCAGCAGCAAGGGATCACACGAGCAACAGAACCCAAGCAGTCAGAGCTAGGGAGGCTGGCTAGAGACCTCCTGCAGACCCTCCACTCCTGTCACTAAACTTCTTCAGGGTTCACATCAGCTCTTGGCAGAACAAGTCAGGTTGGGACATTGGGCCTGTGTCAGAACACCCCCAAACACAGTGAGCCCCAGGAGACCCTGAGGTGCCTATCAGCAAGCAGCCTCTGCAGGGGGCTGGGCTGCCTAGGAAGGCAACAGGGCAGATCACTGCCACACCATCAGCAGATGGCATGAGGCCTGAGCTGGCTCCCCAGCTGGGCAAGTTCTGTTGAGAGTGAACAGAGTAAGTATTGCAGTGATACCTGTATGTCCCCCCACACCACTCCTGTGCACAGCCCTCACCATTGATGAGGTACGGGTGATTGCAGCACTTGCGCAGCTCCATCATGGTATTGATGAGGTTGGGCATATTGTGCTGGTTGGCACCCTTGGAGAGGAAGGAGAAATTCTTCTCCAGGATGGCCCGGTAGTATTTCTTTTGGATATTGGTCAGCTCCACCTCAATGATGGTCTCCTGTTTGGGTGCCAGATTCTTCTCTACATCGTCCTTCAGCCGTCGCAGCATCATGGGCTTCAGGATGGACTGCAGCTTCTTCACCTGCAGAGCAAACGCAGACGTTCACTGCCCTCCCGGCATGGCAAGCACATGGGCTCAGCAGATGGGTCTGCAAGACTAGAGCCTCCCCACACTGCAAACCCACTACAGGTGACTCTGGAGCAGCTGCTCAGCAGCCAGCCAGGACAACTTCAGGGGCTGGGGTCCTTGGGGCAGGCATATCAGTGACCAGTCCTGGGCTGTGAACTCCACATGCCTCTGCTGCCAGCAGCCTTAGGTGTCTGATGCAGGAGGAGAGCTTAGAGTTTGGATGGTAGCTGAGATGGTGGTTGCTTCATGTGCTTGTGCCTGCTCCCACAGAATGACAATCTTTGTGCAATTCCCACATTCAAAAGGCAGTGGGATAGCCTAGGCAACTAAGCAGCTTCCCATGACCCACACTCAAGGAGAGCTTTGGAGGAAGGCTCTCCAGGGGAACCTGACAAGGGTGACTGACACATGGACTTACTGACCTCCCCTTTCCCCCTGCACTCTTGTTGCTCTCAGGGACAGAGCAGGTGGGAGGGGCAGGTGAGCTGTTCTACCCAGGCATGCAAGGGCAGCAGGGATTCAGTTGGGAACAGACCACTGCCTTGGCAGGGGCAGGTCTCCTCTCCCCAGAGCAGCACTGGGGGCTCTGTCACAACTTTGCTTCTCCTGGCATGAGAAATCCTATCTACTTCCATGAAGCACATGTCTGAAAGCACGCCTGGTTTGGTCCCCAGGTGTCCCAGTGGCCTGTGCTAAGCCACCAGCATCACTCTGCCAGGTACCTGCTCCTCTGTCTTCAGGTCTCCAAACTCTTCCAGGAAAGCTGTCTCTGAGGGGAACTGCTGTGGCTCCAGAAAATTTAGGAGGCTGAAGAGCTCCTCCACCGAGTTCTGCAGAGGGGTCCCTGTCAGCAGCACCTTGTGTTCCTGGGAACACACAATAAACAAGTTGAGGGCTCAACCCCATTAGCTGGGTTGAAGGGGTCCCAAGAGCACAATGTTTCTTATCTTCCAGCCTCAGAAGAACTCTGGGTGGCCTGGGAACAAACATACTCCCTGAGAGACTTCCCTGGTGACAGCCCAGACTGAGCCACTGCCATACAACACCATCTTGTGGCTCCCAGGATGCTCCTGTGCACATGTTCCAGTCCAGCTCTGTGCAACAACAGCCAAATCCAAGATTTCACAATGCCCCCAGGCTTCAGTCCTGCCCTGGCACAAGACCTTCGGGAAGGGCTGTGCTGGTGCTGGATGGGGACACTGACAGAGCCCAAGCTTCCGTGCAGCTGGGGACAGGATGTCTGTCTTCAGGGCTCAGGGAGAACAAGAGGGAACACGGCCCACAGCCATGGTACACCGAGGGGCACCAGCGACCTGCTGCTAGGGCCAGTCTCAGCAGGGTGCTCCAAAATCATCAGGGGCAGGTATGGCTGTGCACTGGGAACAAGGGGGAGCTTTTCTTAGAGGTCCACCATGTAGGTACATGTGCAGTGAAAGGAGATGGGGTCCAGACAACCCCCAAGACTAGGGGATGTGAGGACCAGATGATCCCTCAAGGAGAATGCCCTCCCTCCCATGCCTGACAACATGGGCTCGAGCTTCAGGCACCATGAGGTGCTGGTCCTCGCTGTACCAGGTGCTCTGTCCCAGCACTGCCAGAGCCTTGGGCTCACTACTCAGGGTAATCCTCCTGCCCAGACTAGTGCAGGAAATGTCCTCAGGAAAGGACAGCTAGGAAAGAAGGGCAATTTTAAGGTGGAAGAGCCCCACAGGACTTGTACAAAGGAAGGTGACAGTCTAGAAGACGGACGAGTAGCAATCCTGCTTTGACTCAAGCTCACAATCCAGCAGGGACCCGCACAAGACACAAAATCAGTGGAAACAGCAGGGTCTTTTGGAACTTGTGGGAGTCAGAAGACTAACTATTTTTGGAGGCTTCGCCCAGCTACAGGTGAGCGTGATGGAAGCTGGGTACAGCTGCAATATTCAAAAGGCCTGATGGCCCTTGGTCCAGCTAACAGCAGCGCTGCTTTTCCCAGGGCTGGAAAAGAGCTGGACATCCAAATAATTTCTCAGAGCAGCTCACTGATCCCTTTGTTAACATGCACAGTCCTGCACCCCCATCCCTGGCATGGACTGGTGCCATGTTTGCACAGCAGTAAGAAACCAGCTCGAACACCACAGCCCTGCTCAATGTAGGGCACAAGGCACACCATGGCCAGGGGTGCTGTGCAGGGCTGGCCAGCAACTGTCCCCATGTGCTGCAGCAGCTTACACTGTGCTGCAAGGCTGGGCAGGGCTCTGGAAGGGAGCACTCCCAGGTGGGAAGGCACAGGGGGAGTTAATACTCCACTTTGGCAAAAAGAAGTTTGTGAGGGCTGCAGGGCACCAGCCCTGTCCATCTGGGGGCCCCCTGTATGGTTTTCCTCCAGCCTGGCACAGGGCCTGAGCCGCTGACAGTGGCATCTGACTGCTCAGCATGGCCATCTCCAGCCTGCCCTGCTCTACCAGGTGAACCCAGGCAGGACATGCTCACCAGGGCCATGAGCTTCAGCCCCTCCAAGAGCTTGCAGTTCCTGTTCTTCAGGCGATGTGCCTCGTCAATGACCACACAGCGCCACTGGATCTTCTTCAGCTCCGGGCAGTCAGCAAGGATCATCTCAAAGGTGGTGATAACCACCTGGAACTTGAAGATCCCAGGGAGAGGGTTACCCTAGGGAAACAGAAACCAGAGTTTGAGTCCTGCAGAGTGGCAGCACACTGTCGGATCTCCTATCTGACAGTATCAGTGTGAGCATCGGACTCTGAGCTGGAATTTACCCAGAATAATCTCTCTCAAGCACTGGGCAGGTCCTGCGAGCCTCCTTGATGGCCACAGGCTGTGTACCTCCAAACCAGACACTGCCCCAGGGCAGGCACGTAGGCCTGGACAAGAACCAGGGCTATGCTGCACCCTCCCCATTCTGCATGAGTTGTGCCTGTTCACTCATACACAGTGCAACCTGAGCCCATGCCAGCAAAAGGGGCTGAAAAGATCATCTTTCCCTCTCCAAATGAACCAGCTCCACAGGCGGCTCAGTGCTTCCCAAGTAAAGGAAGCCAGGGCTGGGGGACACATCCTGGGAGTGTTGTGTGCATCAATCACCTGTGTGTCCCTGTACACCATCTCGTACTGCTGGATCATCTGCCGGCTGATCTGGCTGCCGTGGTACACGATGGCGTTCATCTCCGTCCAGGTACGGAACTCCCTCTCCCAGTTCGTGATGGTGGAGAGAGGTGCGATGATGAGGAAGGGGCCATGGATGCCCATCAGGAATATCTCTGAGAGGAAGGTGATTGACTGGATTGTCTTACCCAACCCCATCTCGTCAGCCAGGATGCAGTTCTTCCTGCAGAGATGGACAGGGTCGGGTCAATGTGGCTCTTTGGGGCAGAAATCACTGTCACCAACTCTTTGATGGGACGTCAAGCACAGCACCTCTGCCCACACTTCTCTGACCCTGAAGCATGGAGCTTGGGGGGACTTTCCTATAGTGGCCCAAATCTGTCTGGGTGTTGGGGTTTTAGGAGTTCTCCTTTTGTTTTTCTTTCTCTCAAGGAGCTTTCCCCCGTATGTGTTGCTAGGAGACAATAAAGACTGGCTACTTAAGAGAGACAAAAGAAGTTGTCACCGCTCAGGGGAGGGGTGCAGCTGGCTAGTCTCTCTTTACCTGAGGTTTCTCATGGAGGGCAGAGATACCGAGAGCTTTGGACTGGGAAAACGAGGTGGCATGCAGCCCCCAGCTCTTGTGCTCTCGGCATTTGGAGGGGAGAGAGGCTGCGGTGGCTGTGGGGAGAATTCGTCACCACTGCAGGATTCCGTCTCCTGCTGCCTTTCTTCTACCGTGAGTGCAGCTCTGTTCGTAAGAGCGGCCGTTGCACTGGAACCTTCTTAACAGTCTACCTTCACTAAAAGAGGGACTCTTCAGCATCTGCTCGGGTGCCTCAGGTGAGAAACCCCGGGATCCCGAGCCTGCCTTTCCCTGCCCCGCTCAGAGCCGGGCCGCTGCTGCGCCACCCCCCCACTTCTTTGCCACTGCTCTGAGTCTTCCCTACACTGTAGCTCTGCACATCCTGCCTGCCAAGACATCCTGAGGTTCCTGTTACAGCCGTGGATTTGATACATCTTGTCGACCACCCAGGGTTTTTGCTCATTGCTGCCATTCCAGCTTGCTGCTCCCGACGGGTCTGGCTGGGGCACCCGAGGGGCCCGGCTGCCCCTGGGGCTTTGCCAAGGAAGCCCCTTTGCCATCCCTCCCGCCGGCCCGGCCGCCATCACCGCGTGCAGAGGCGGCCGAGCTGGCGCCACAGCGCCCCCTGCAGGCGCGGGGGAATCCCCGCAGCCGCCCTGCCCGGCCGGGAGCCACCAGCGCCCCTGGCGGCCGCGAGCGGAGCTGCACCGAGGGGAAAGGGCCTGCGGCCGGGAGAGGCCGGCCCTGGGCTCTGCTGCTGCTCGTTGGTGCTGCCGGCGCTGCTGTTTGTGTGCCTTGGCACCCACACACACACCAGCAAAGAGCTGCTGCTCCTTCTCCCGTAGCTCTGCCTGAAAGCCCCTAAATTTCAAAGTGATCATAATTTGGAGGGAAGGGGGTCACGTTTTCCATTCCAAGGGAGGCTCCTGCCTTCCTTAGCAGACGTCTTTGAAACCAGGACACTGGGTAAGCCAGCCAACTTCTTGTAAGACCATGGATTCAAAATCAGCATGAAAGGTGCTGTTCTTCAGGTACACGTGAGCCAGGAAAAGATGCATGTGATGGCCTGCTGCAGCTGAGAACATGCATATTCCCACCTGCCTGCCACACAATGGGTAACCAACAGCCTGGCCAATACCAAAAAAATAGGTGTATCTTAGAACCATAGCTAAGCCCTACTATCTCCAAGACTCATCAGCCTTTACCAGGGAGAAACATTCCTAAAGACTCAGTTGCAAAGCTAAAGCAAACGCATTGTTTCTGGCAGCTGCCTGCCAGCTCTAGCACTTGAAGGACTCAGTGGCTGCTCTGTCAGACCCCTGTATGTCTGCTCTGCTCCCCAGCTTTGCTGTTCCCATGACGGCACACACAAGGCCTGCTGCCAGAAGGACTGCTCCAGCCCCTCCTCACCTGTTATACCAGTTAAAGAGCAGCCAGTTCATTCCCTCCAGCTGATACTCCCGCAGTTGGTTGCTGTTCTTGTACTCCCGGGACTTCTCCAGTTTCTGCCAGGACTCGGATGCTGGGCGCTCCTAGGAGGGGACAGCAGGAGCAAGGTCCATGGGAGATGCTAATGCCCAGTGAGGCCAGATCCCAGTGCTGCTAGGGCTGCACAACAGGACAACACTTCAAAGCAGTCACTGACAGCTGAGTCATAACAAGGTCTTGGCCTCTGCAACCCACCCTCAGACCTTGACAAATGACCCACCCAAGAGGGGAGGATACACTGCAGCACCAGGGACAAGGTCAGCACCGCTGGACTGTGGCAAGACGCAGCCAGTCCCTGTGCCCAGGGCAGCGAGCTGCCAGCCGGGTACGTTACCTCAGGGTACGTTACCATGTGCTTGATTTCTGGAGGGATTTGGAGGGCTTCAAACTCTTTAATCTTCCCTGGGTCAACATCCTCCTCCAGCTCCCAGGTGCTCTCCTCATAGGGCAGTGAGCACCACTTCACCAGGTAGTGAGTCACCTCCTGCAGCACAGAGAGAGACAGGCTCAGAGACAGGGAGGGTCAGCAGCCCTTCACCCACCCTGTGCCAAGGGTCCTCGGGGACAAGGAAAGCTGTGCAAGGGAAGGCTGGGAAGGCTCAGGGTGCTCAGAGATCACCCACAATGTACACCATGGGGCCAGGCCTCCTGCCAAGTCTCC
Source organism: Corvus kubaryi (assembly GCF_017639235.1). Lineage (NCBI taxonomy): Eukaryota > Metazoa > Chordata > Aves > Passeriformes > Corvidae > Corvus > Corvus kubaryi. The sequence goes on from NW_024581041.1 coordinate 692,644, forward strand.
CTCCTTCCCTCCATGGGGCAAGGGAGAGATGCAGCCTCTCACCTCCCCAGTGTCAGGGTCCTTTGTGTGAGCCACCTCCAGAATTCGATCTACCTCCACATAGTCCGGGTTGAACAAATCTTCATCAGGCTGTGATGGCAAACAGTAAAGCAGGAGGTAAGTTCAAGGTGATTCCATGGTTAAACAGATGGCCAAAGTAAACAGCTGCGGGGCATCTGTCCCCAGGATGCTGCTAGCTGTGTGCAACACACCAAGTGCCCTGGACACAGGTACAGACATCTGTCTCTGGGCAGGGAGGATGCAGGAGCCCCGCAGAAGGCGAAGCTTTTTCTTTAGAGCAGTCACATGCTCCGTGCTGCCCTTGCTGGGAGGCAGCAATGACCTCTCCAGCCTATCCGGCCCCAAAGTACAAGTCCTAAGTTGTCTGCTCCAGCTGATGTGCAGCATCCAGAGCTGTGACCACCACAGTGCACAGCACCCAATGAACCCCACAGCTGCAAGGGGTGACACCTTGGTCTCTGTTTCTGCTTCCTTCTTGCCTCACCTAGCATAGTCCTTGGAGAGACATGGCCTAGGGCTTGGTAAGGAGAAAAACCAGGCTTCTATGCTCACAACTCCCCAAGCCCTAGTTAGCTACAGGAAAAGAGCATGTGCTCCTTGCTGAACTGTCAGTGGTACAGAGTGTTCCAACACATGCTTTTTTTTTGCATCCTGAGAAAGACCCCAAACAGACTTGTGAGTGAGAAATTTGACACACACCCCCAGCTTTCCAGCTACAATGGAGAAATTTTCATAGCCTACTGACCTGATTTGCACTTGTAAGGGGCAGTTTGAGGAAATCCAACAACTATCTCTGGAGCAGCAAGACAAATTATAGAACACCTTTCATACTAAGCAAGATTAATCTGCTTATAGAGCAGAGCAGGCAGGAGCTGCCCTAAGCCCAGATATTTATAGTTCCCTCTCTCCCATAGTATCTCTGCTCCACCACAGAAGCACTTCCAGCCCTGTATGCTGCCCTCCCTCCCACCAAGCAACTCCTCCAGAGCTGGCAGTGCCCAGCAAGTCACATTTGTCACCCTGCTTATAATTCCACCAGTGACACTACAGGTGTCCAGGGCACAGTCATGGACCCTCAGCTCCAGCCCTGGTGTCTTTGGCTCTGGAAATGGACTGGCCTCGACAGCAAGGTTTCAGGGGCGGCTCCTGGCCTGCTTAGCCATGGCACTGGGCTCAGGGTGAGGCACCACTGCTCACTGTGCTCCACTCTCACCTCTGTAAAAATATGTTTCATCTGAGCCTGCTTGTTCCGGAAGCGCTTTATCTTCTGCGAGATCCTGGGGTCCTTCTCCAGCTCCTCCAGCGTTGCCCATTTACAGTGGAGGTAAGAGCTGCAGGAGGAAAAAAAATCAACAACATGTGACCAAGAGGACTTTGGTCCCAAACCCATCTGCCACACGGAGCAGCATGGATCTCCCAACGATCCAGAGAACACCCAGCCCATGACTACGCCACCCCAAACTGGGAAAAGCCATGGCCCAGGACCAGGCCAAGACCAAGCACTGAAGCTGCAGCAGCTGCCCTGCTTCCCACCACCACAGCTGGCTCAGGAGGACAGGGGCAGGAAAACAGGGATGCTGGGGCTGCAGCTAGAAATGGGATGGAGGTGGGAGCACACAGTCCTTGCTCCTGCATGCACAGGGCCCACAGAAAAAAGCATAACACTGCACGTACAAGTTCCTGTACTTGACGTAGAACTCCTCTGTCTCAAATGCCAGGCCTCCAGGATGAGCCTGAAAGCAAAGGAAGGAGAGTTAGTGAGAGTCAGAGGCTGTGCAGAAGCTGGGGGGGGCATGCTCAGCCATCCCCTGCCTGACCACAGGCTCCAGGGACTAAGCCCCAGGGATGGTGAGGACAGCCAGGCACTTGTTGTACCGCTGCCCCGGAGATGCAGTAGCCCTGGGGAACATGATGTGAGACCACTTGAGCACGGGGAACTCCAACACCTTCTAGTGGGCATCAGCCCAGGCCTGACCCCTCTCCAGAGGCTTTCTGGCGCCCAGGACAGGAGAGGCACCACGCTGATCCACAGCTCAGCAAGGTGCTAGTCTGGGCATACCCCAGCAGCAAGAGCACCAAATGGTGCTACATCTCATGTTCCTGCTGTACAGGGCAGCCAGGTCCCACCTCTTCTCTGCTCAGGGACTTCCAGCCCCACTGACATCTTTGCCACTCACCTCCTTTTGCACCATCCTGGAGGCAAGGATCTTCTCAATGATATTGGCATCATCCTCGGGAGGCTCCTGGGGACAGGAAAAGAGAGCTTTGTTTTTCCGGCTCATCACGTGTCCCTGGCACTCTCCCATCACAGAATGGCTGCTTGCTCCTCTCCCAGTCCCCCAGCTGGGCAGACAGAGTCAGCACTGGGAGCTGGGAGAGCTGTGCTTGGGGAGCTCTTGCTGGGTGAGAGGGTGTAGGTGTTGCCAGCCCGGCTACACTCACCCTCTGCCTGTCCTCTTCATGTCAGCCAGGCCACAGCACTGTGGGGTTTGCTGTGTGGGTCCTTCCAGCTACACCAGGGCAGCCAGAGAGGGTAGAAAGTCTCCCAGTAAAGAGCAGGGAACTTGGGCACTTCTGCCCATGGACTCAAGGAAGGAAATATGCCAAAATGCGCACATTCCTGCTCCCAGGCACTCTCCATGCCACATCCTGGTCATGCCTTGGCATTTATACAGCCCCATAGTGCTGTATGGCCCCAAGGGCCTCAGGAGAGCAGGCAGGATGCCACCCCCACACTGTCATCTGCCCATGGCCACAGGCAACAGCACCTCACCCCACCATTCTCCATGCAGCTCTTCCTGGCAGGCTCGAAGTGCTGCCTCCTTCCCTCTGCAGGCTTCCACTCGGTCCCCAGAGAATCACCCATAGATACCCTCTGCTGGCACCCAGGGGCTCCCAGCACAGCCCCTCCTGCTGAGCACAGGCTTTGCTGGAGGTGGCCCTAACGCTGCCCTGCTGCCAGCTCAGGGAAGGTGAAGGATCTCCTGGCTGCAGCTGTGCCAGGACCAGCCCCACCAAATGCCAAGGGACAAGAGAGACAGGCTTGTGCCTGTCTGTGCTACAGAGGAGACACACACACGAAGATTCAGGGGAGATGATGGACACCGAAAATGTGGAGCCTGCTTGAGCTGGGAGATAGTACAGCAGAAGGAGGAGCAAAGTGCAGAGCAGGAAGGAGAAGGACTGTTCATTCCCTTGAGATGGAGGCAGAGTGTGGACCAAGGCAAAGCAGCCCTGAGGAGTTGCTTTGCAGACTAGAAAGTCTCTCAGAGAAAGGCATGGGGCAGGCGGGGGAAGGACAGATAGTCAGGGCATCCCACACCACTCTTCTGAAAGTGTCTGGGAAAGCCAAGGATTCCTGCCCTATTTGGGGAACTCTGCCCGACACCAGGTTAAGACGGCTGAAGGGAGCATGCAGAAGTGCTCCTGCCACAGCCACTGTACAGCACCTGCTCCCCCGTGCCCAGGCATCCACCCTGGCACTGCTGGGCTCTGCCTGACCCTCCCACAGAGGGTTTGTGTGAACATGGCCATCGCGACAGTCCAGTGCCCTGGCGCTGGGAGCTCCCACGCTGATCCACAGCCCTTACACAGGCTTCCACTGACCTGGGGCTCATTTCTGGCTGCCTGAAGGTTGCTGGAGGAGCCCTGCACTGCCCCAAAGAGCTGTTTAGAACCGTGGCCAGGAGGCAGGGGGAAAGCGGCAAGTCCAGGTCGTAGGGAGAGCATCCCTGAGGTCGCAGCACTCACATCCTGCCCTGCCTATCAGTTCTGGTCCTGGAAGCAGCCACGGGCAGGCCCAGCTGGGCAGGCTGGCCAGGCCTCAGAGCAGCCACCCAGTCTGGCTGCTGTTGGACATCACACTTAATGACCCATCTGGAGCAGGACAAACTGAGATGGAAGTTTAGGACTGAGAGGAGAACAGGCTGGCAGCATGGACACACGCCAACGGCAGCTCATACCTGCTGCTTTGAAAATCTCACTTGGAGAGATGACTGCCAGGAGCCCAGCTGGGACATGGCCTCAGGCAGAGCTGAAGCAGCACTAGCAGCATGTCCTGAGGGTGTGTGGCAGCCCCAGGCCAGGCATGGATCATCAGGTCAGGGCTTATCAACAGAGCTGACTAATACCCACCAAAGCCTTGGGAAGAGGGGACTAGAGGGTTACAGAAACACCATGAAAACAACTAGTGACCATTATTAATATGTGGCAGCTTTGTCAGTGACCAGAGAGATGGAATGAGTTGCAGGATCCAACACACAGTCATAGGCAGGCAGGAAGGAGCAGCCAGCACCCACCAGGAGCCAGCACTGAACCAGTGGGCAGAGGCAGCAGGACAGCAAGGCCCAAACCACAGTGGCATCGGCTGGTCCTTGCCATGCTGCCCAGATCCCTGCCATGCTGCCCAGCAGACCAACTCAGCTGGCAAGGGTCAGGCTGGCATCGCTACGCTCTGAGGCACTGACAGAGAGCAGCAATGTGGGCAGAAAATGATGACCTGGCACCTACAAAGCCCTCAGCTGGCAGGGACAAAATGACAGCGTAATCATGAACAGGAGATACAGAGACCAAAGCCAAAGGTGGGCATGGCAGTGGTTAAGACACGTCCAGCTGCGTGACACATTCCAAAGGCCTTAGTCTCCAAGCAGGAGGGGGACAGTTGGACCAGCACACCTCTCGTCCATCTCACAGTTCCTGAAAATCCAGCCTGAACCCTCCCAGACAGGCACTCTCTCACCCCATCCTTGAGCTGGGACCCACCACTTCCTCAAGCCTCAGCACTGACATTTTGGGACACCCTGCAAGAGGCAGATCCCCCGCACCCCCCAGTCCCACACCCAGCACTACCTCTGCCTGCCACGCCAGAGTAGAGGCGGAGAGCGCGGAGGTTCGCCCAGCTCCCAGCACGGCAATTGTCTCGCCGTCATCATCCACAACCTTGAAATCCAGGTCCTCGTTGTACTTCCTCCTCTTCACCTGCCGTCCAGAGCGTCGTTTCTGTATACAGGATGAGAAAAGGCAGCGCCGGGAGGCACGGGCAGACCAACTACCTCCTCCTTGCTTGAGTGGCAGAGAGAAAGCCCCAGAGCTGCCAGGATTCCTTCCAGGCCACACCCTGCCCCAGCAGGTTGGGAGTGGTGGGAAGACCAAGCACTCCTTGAGGTGCTGAGGTCTCCATCCTGACCCACAGAGCCCTGTCAGTCCCCAAAATGTGAGGCAGAGGAGCCCTGTAGAGATGCAGGGAATGAAGCCCCCCAGGCTGCGGGGCCAACGTGCCCCCCTGTGCTGTGCCAGGAAAAGGAGCTGCCCAAAGCTGTGGTGGAGAGGGAGACTCAAGGCTGTGAGATACGCAGGGCCCAGGGCAGCAGTGTGCACCCAACCCTGGGCCAACAGCTGACTTCAGGCTGATAGAAGCTGGCCATACTGCTGAACATGCTCTCTGATTCCTGTGCCCAGGGGCCCTGTTGTGGTCCCACTGAGAAGCAGCCAGGATTTCACCCACCGGCAGGCAGCTGAGGGCTTTGGACATACCTGGCTGTCAGCTGACTCTGCAGACTCCTCTGGGCTCTGTACAGATGGGCTCAGGAGATCCTGATCCAAATCCAAACTGTTCACTGGTATCTCATTTTTCCTCTTCCCTTTCTTCTTCTTCTCCACGGGGGTGTCTTTGCTGCCAAGGCAGACTGACAGTTAGATCATGTCCTGTCAGGGGAGAGGCAGCAGGCACCCACACAGAGCACTGCTCCCACTAGCTCACCCAGAGGCAGCTCAAGGCTCCTGGGACCTCCCCCAGCACTGGGGATCCCCAGTCAGTGATGCTCATTAAGCACACCAAGTGTTTCTCCATCCAGTTCCAGAACACTGGGATGAAAGGATCCACCTGCCCTGCCTGGTGTGGAGGCTGGGGGCTATCACCAGCCAGGGGAACAGCCCCACAGGGGCATTAGGAGCTGGGGTTCAGCTCACGGGGTCTAGTACAGGCACAAAGAGGATCTCCCCACCGCCAAACCCAGTAGGCCAGGGCAGCAAGGTGCCTGCTCTGATCACAGCACTCCCAAACGCATCCTGTGCTGATCAAAGTCAGAAATAAAGTTCAGCAGCTCCAGAGGCAACCCATGTCCTGGCACCCTGGAAACAAACCTTCTAGCCCAGTCTGAGGAGCACTGGCCACACATGCTGGCCACCTCCTGCATGTGCCACAGAGCCCTGCCAGTAAACCTTTACACCAAGCACAAGCTGCTCCAGCTCATGATTCATGGTTCCTGAGCCACAGCAGTGAGCCCCCTCCCAAGGCAGCTGAGCAGACTGGAGCGAGCCTCCAGCTGGAGGGAGTTAAGCCCTGTGATTGCCATGGACACAGGAGGATAGAGATCCAACTCCCCAGGCCCATCACAGCAGCCACTGCCAGTTCCAAGGGCCCACTGGGAAGCTCTGTCCCACCGGGAAACTGTCCTCCATGCTCAGGTCACGGAGGGGACTTGGGCTCTACTCCCTTGAATCCCACCACCTTCCTGAAAAACATGGAAAGACAAGCCCAGTCCCACGGCATATTCTCAGGGTATGGGCTACCTGCACCCCTGTGGCACCACCACAACCTGCCTGCACAAGGAAACGGGACCGGGAAGCACCACGGTAAAAAAACAACTGCTCCCAGCATGCCAGTCCATCCTTATCCTCTGCAAAGAACACTGTTAAGGGAATGGCTCCAAAGAGCTGGTGCTTGTCCCAGCGCTGAGCAATGCCGCCTTCCTCACTTCCAGCCCCACCATCCATCCCCTCCACATCCCAGATCTGTACAGTGGCAGAGGAACCAATAGTTTCAAAGCCACGTCAAGGTTTTAGCTCCATTTATTGAGAAAAATCTCTGCTTGCCTGTGACTAGCAAAAAATAAAGGTAAAAATCTGTTGTTCAGGTCAGAAATGCCCTGGCCATGCATATATGCCTCAATTAAGAGGCCCTGAAAATGCTCTGCAAGCAGTGCTTTCACCGAGCAGTAACTCCCAAGACATTGATTGGTAAGTCACAATTAACTGCTTCATTCATGAGTCAGTCGTTGACTATGATTAGAAATAATTTAGAAGAAATTATGCCACCATTATCTGCCACTTAGAGGACTCCCAGCAATCATTCCATCCACACAGAGTATAAACTAACTAAAGCCTGCTGCTTGCCTCTCCCCTCCCTGTGCTGCCAGGGGCCCCCAGGCACCTCCCCAGCTCCACGTGGCAGAGGGCACAGGGGGACACACAGCCCTGCTCCCTGCAGAGCTTCCACCCTGACACCCATGGCTGTCCCTCACACAGCAGGGTTTGCTGGTGGCTGACCCAGAGCCCAAATCAAGTCTAAGAAAAGGCTCAAAGAGGGGCTGCAGAGGCAGGGAAATTGTAAGGAGGACTCATGGGCTGGACTTTCCAAGCAGTGGAACTGGAACTAGGTCCTCCTGGAAGGTGCAGATGAATGGGAGGAAGCACCACAGGCTCAGGCTATACTGGGACAGAGCATCAGGAGTGCACAGAGCTTTGTGGAACTCCCAGACTCCCACACACAGTTTCTTCTGGTTGCATGATGTGTTACAGAGTTATATTACATTGTTTGGTTTGCATGAAGTGGCCTCCTCACCAGGGCTCTGGTGGCACCCAGCACAGCAAGCTGGTTGCCCTTCAGCCCCGCCGGTATGCCCAGATCCTGCTGTGCCCAAGTAGGAGAGCCAGTGTTTCCAGATCTGCAGCTGGGGTCACCCTGCCACAAGCCCCATCTCTGGCAGGGTGACCTGCCCACCAGCTACTCACAACCAGTTGCACAGTCATGGGCTGCCCTGTATGGAAAAGACAGCATCCTGTGAAGGCACTGCTGGCAGCCAAAGGACCTACAAGAGCCATGAATGGCTCCAGGAGCACAAGCCTCCACGGCCTGCTCTTCCCCTGGGTTCCCCTGCAGGGGCAGATCTGTGAACTGCCTGTATGGCAGGTCCTTACTGGTGGAGAAGTGTCATTAGGAAAATCTGAGAGCTGCATCCCTCATCCCAGGACCCTCCTGGGGGCCCAATGCTGCATTCACATGGGCTTCATCCTTCCCTTCCTTGCCTGCAGCCCCTCTCCTTCCCTCTCCACCTCCATCCCTCTGCAGCCCTCCTTGGGGCCTGGAGGAACCCTTCCCTCACCCTCCCAGCACTGTCCGCTTGATCCACCCATGCCCATCTCTCTGGCTCACCAGCCCATGACAGACATCTGCAGAGCCCCAGGCTCAAGGAAGAGCACAAGTGACAGCACTGCATGGCTCAGGGATCCGCTGGGGACACGGCTCCTGCTGAGCAACCCACACCTCCTCTTGTCCACAACCAGCCCACACCAATGGCACTAAAGGCCACCCCAGTAGCGGCTCCACAGCCCTGGCCTCTCCAGGATCCAGCTGGCAGCGAGCTCTGAAGGAGTCGGGCTGTGGAAGACCAAATGGCATTGGTGCTCTTGAGACCTGCTCTGCTCTCTGGACACATTCTCCATTAAAAAGAAATCAGAGCTTCTGGCCAACCAGCCTGTTAATTAAAAGGCTCAGGAATTACCAGAGGTGGCGGCACTGGCCTGTGCAGTGCAAGGGAGTCCTCAGGCCTCCCCCCACTGCTGGCCTTGACTGCCAGCACAGCTCACAGCTGCCAGGAGGGACAAGTCTCCCTGGAGAGGGAGAGGGGATGGGATGCGCTTCGCCATGCTCCCAAACCCGAGCCAAGGGGAGACAGGCTGCTGGCCCCTGAGTGTGCACAGCCCCTCATTTCCACACAGTCCAGGGCAGGTTCTTCTCACTCACGTACCCTCTGCCTGGGCCCCAAATCAGATATGACAGAGCACCTCTGCCACAGAGCACCTCACTGTCCTGGTGGGACACCCACCTAAAGTCCCTTTTGCCCCAGGACACTTGGCACAAAGGCCAGACCAAGAAGAGGCCAAGACTCTCCAGTCCTCTTATGGATCTGGAGTCTTGCAGAGCCTCATACCCAAAAGGGCACCCACCTGTCCCGTCTCTGCATGGCCAGAGAGCTCATCCTGGCATCCCAAGCAGCACATCCAGCCTTCAGACCAAGTGTCCTGCACACCCAGTGCTGCTCTCTTCCAGCTGCAGCTCCTGCAAGCCCACAGCCCTGTCCACAGCAAGCACAGAGACAGGGCCACACCACCACCCACCTGCTCTTCTTGGGTCTTGATCTGGGGGCTGGCTCAGAGCCACTCTTCTTGTCTTTAGGCTCCTTTGGGGCTTTGGGTTCCCGAGGTTTCCGGGGCTTCTTAGCCACCTCCCTCTGCTTGGGCTCCTTCGGCTTCTTGGACTCCTTCACCTTTTTAGGCTCTTTTGGTTCTTTAGGCTCTCTCCTCCTCTTTGGTTTCACCTCCACAGCTGCTTTATCTCCCTCTTCCTGCTCTGCCAGATCCTTTTTCTTCCGTTTCTTCTTCACCCCCGTGCCCCCACTGTCCTGCATCCCGTTCTGGGTGCTTGTCCGCTTCTGGGGAGCCCCGTTGGGCTCTTCCTTTGGGCACTGGCACTGGCCACCTGTGTTTGTGGCTGTCACTGTCACCTGGTGGGGCACCTTGTCCTGCTCTTCACTGCTGGCAAAGGTGTCCTGTGTCTTGCACTCCCAGGCAGACGACATTGAGGAGAGGCTCAGTGCTTTTAAGCTTGGCAGCTGTGGAGAGAATGCAAGGTGACAGGTGAAGCAAATGCCACAGTTGTAAACAGCAGGTGCCCCGGGGGAACCACAGCCCCACGAGGCTCCAATCACCCAGTGCAGCATGGCAGCATCCCTCAGCATTCAGGGGCTATGGCTAATGGCCACCACAAGCAGATGCAGCTCAACAGGGAGGACCCCCCCCTTCTTCTGCCCAACAGAGGCTGACAGACAGAGGCCTTTCAGCTCCCCCCTAGCCCATGCAGGTCCCAAGCAGGGGTGACTGGCCCCAGTGTGCCCCAAACACTGTTCTGCCTTCGATCCAACACTCCAGACTCCACTTGGCAAAGACAAAAGCAACCTGTGCATCCAGACCCTTCTTGCCAGTTGCCCAGAGCCAGCGATTGTCCCAGTAGGGTAAGGAGAGGGAATTAGAGATGCCTTGCAGCCTACAGAAACAAAAAGTGCGCTCCCAGGTCCATCTGGGGCAGAGCTCGAGGCAGAAGAAAAGGGTTAGACCAGCACTGCCCACAGGAACTGCTGGGTGCAAGGGCTCCCTCCAGGCCAGGAGAGAAGAGCTCAGTACTTCCTTTGTTTCCTGTGAACTTTCCAGCACTGAACATTGAAAGGAATTGAGCTGCCTCCTGAGCATGCTTGGCTGCAGCAGGCATGACCAGACAGCAGCACTCAAGGGCCCAGCTCTCCTCAAGCAGCAGCCAGAGTGCATGTAGTGAGGGCCCAGGCTCAATGTGCAGCAACCTTGGCTCTGGAAGAGCAGCCCAGGCTGACAGGGCTGGCAGGGGACAGCCCAAGGAAGGGAGCTGTGGGTGACAATTCTCAATGGGAACCAGAAACATCCCTTGAAACAGCTGCCAGAGCGAGAGAGAGCAAGGGATGCACAAAGGAGCAGGCAGAAGCACAGTTGTGTGCAGCAAGGATGGGGAAAGGAACATGTCGGGTTCCATTTCAGCTCTCTACCAGTCAGTGCCCATCCCCAGCACCCCAGCTCCTCCTCACGCATGGCTCAGCCATGACCAGAGGGAAGCAGTGGCCATCGCTGGCCTCGCTCATCACTGTGGGGCTGGTAGGGCAGCACCAGACCAAGCCCAGCAGCATGACTGGGGCTGGAAACTGGGCACTGGTGGCTATGCCATGAAACAAGATATGGGCCCATCCCACCAGCCTGGAGGTGTCCCCTTCTCGTAGGGAATCTGTGGGGCAGCTGGTGAGTGGCCCAGAAGTGCTGGGCAGCACCTCCTGTGCCTGTGGGGACAGGGGCAGTGTTTGCCTCGCCACCCCACACCCACAGTTGCCCCAGGCCAGGGGTGCTGCTTCCTTCACAAGCCCCTTCCCTGGTGCTGAGGCGGAGGTGCCAGTGCCTCTGGCAGCAACACCCTGGCCCTGCAGAGCCTCGGCACCATCCACTTCCTCAAGACACCTCAGAGCTGTGGGAGCGAATGCAAATCTTTGCATCTTACAGGCTGAGGGCTGGAGCCCATCCAGGGTTGTCTAGGCACAGGGTGCTCCATAATACTCGGACTTCTGATTTGGATTATATGGAAGCATTAAATGAAACGGACTGCAAGGGGAAAGGCCCCTGATGACCCTGCAGCCACCCATGAGTGGGGCTGCAGGCTTGGCTGGCATCGGTCAAGCAGGCTGCACCAGCACCCCTGCCCACCAGCGGCCGCTTCCAGCCCTGGCCCCTGCTGCCATCTGCACCAGCAGCCTGGGATGGAGGAGCAGCCATCCTGCCACATGGACCAGCCATCACAAGGCACCTAAGGAATTAAAGGGAACCTATTCAGGACAAGGAGAAAATCCGCACTGTTGATGCTGCTTGAGACCACTGGCTGTGCAACAGCATCAGTCCCAGCCTTTGCATTCCTCAGCTCTCGCAAGATGGGGATCAGCTGTAACAATTTAGGATCATAGAATGGCCTGGGTTGGAAGGGACCTTACAGATTATCTACTTCCAACCCCCTACCGTGTACAGGGACAACTTTCACTAGACCAGGTTGCTCAGAGCCCCGTCTAACCTTGACTTGAACATCCCCAGGGATGGGGTCGTCACAGTTTCTCTGGAAAACCCCTTCCAGTGCCTCACCACCCTCACAGCAAAGAATTTCCTCTTAATATCTAATCTTATATATATGTATATATATCTGTATTTGCTCCTAATACCTAATCTAAACCTACTCTCTTTCAGTTTGAATCAATTCCTCCTTGTCCTGTCACCATATGCTCTTGTAAAAAGTCCCTCTCCATCTTTCTTGTAAGTCCCCTTTAGATAGTACCCCTGATAAGGACAGTAGAACAGAACAGCATTTTACTCACTTGATAAGGATAGTAGAACAGAAAAAAAAAACATTTACTCTTATCAAGGACAGTAGAACACAACAGCACAGCCTTGCAGAAATAGATAAAGGATGTAACTTAGGCAAACAGAAGTCAAGCAAAACACAAGCAGGATGCCAGCTCAGTTCTGCAAGGGTGACAAAGCAGAAGTTATGCAAAACAACGATATTGTGCTTATTCAAAAGCGGGGCTCGAGGAACAGCCACCTGAAATGGACACCAGACGTTGAAGATGGACCCCAAAGAACCATATAAGGACTTCTGACAAGGGGTGGGACGGTGTAAAATAAAGCCAAGGAAGTGGGGATAGCTAATGAATATGTAATCAGTGGTTGTGATAAAATCCCTGTTCACCCAACACTCTTCACACTTGAATGGAAGAAGGATCCCCCCGAGTGACCAGCCTGCTACAGTAAAGAATGCCTGCTTCTGATACTCAAAACTGTGTTACAAAGTTTCTATCCAGCCGATTTCAGTAGCATTTCTTTAGGTAAGCCCCCTTTAGGAACTGGAAGGCTGCAGTTATGTCACCTCTAAGCCTCCTCTTTTCCAGGCTGAACAAACCCAATTCTCTCAGCCTTTCCTCATAGGAGAGGTGCTCCATCTCCCTGATCAACTTGGTGGCCTCCTCTGGACTGGCTCCAACAGGTCCATGTCTGTCTGGTGCTGAGGACTCCAGAGCTGGATGCAGCACTGCAGGTGGGGCCTCACCTGAGGGGAGCAGAGGGGCAGAATCCCCTCCCTTGACCTGCTGCCCACACTTCTTTTGATGCAGCCAGGACATGGTTGGTTTCTGGGTGCCAGCGCACACGGCCGGGTGTGTGCAGCCTCTCATCCACCAGCACCCCCAAAATCCTTCTCAGCAGGGCTGCTCTCGATCTGTTCCTGCCCCAGTGGGGATCGATACAAGGATTGATAACCTGATCCACACTTCCTTAAAGATCAGCTCTGTTCCACTCCCTTGTCCCAGAGGGCAGTCTCCCAAGGAATCCCACTATCTCCCTGAAAGGCTGGAAGTCTGCTTTCCGAACACTCAGTGTCAGCACCGCAGCCTGCGATCCCTGGGAGCATCAGGTGTCACAGCCTGGCATGCCCCAGGAGCAGTGCTGGTCCCAGTCAGCAGCGATTGCCTCCAACTGGAGCAACCAGAAGCCTCTGGTGCAGGCCCTGCCATGAAAGGGCCAACAAATGCCGGCCTGTGGGACCGAGGCACACAGCCAGGGCTCGCACAGGCAGCACAGGGACAGAGAGGCAAGGAGACCAGGCTGCTTCCCACCAAATGCTGCCAGCCCAGAAACTATACTCCCAAAGCTGCTTGGTTTGTCTTGAGGGGAAAATGCTTCATGTTATGCTCCTGAAGCCCACAGCAAGCTCTGACCATGCATGTAGGACTGTGCTGCCAAGTACAGTCTGCAGTGAGAGCCTGGCGCACTGCCATGAGCCAGGGAATGGGTTTTTTCTACTACCCCTTGATGAGGTTCAGTTTATCCTGGCTTCTTATCAACAGGAAAAGCCTAAGAAAGCAGTGCCAGCTTGTGCTCCTGCATGGCTCCAAAGCACCCTCGCTGCCTTGCCTGCGGCAGCCCGGCTGGTTCCTCGTGGCAGGCAGGAGCTCGCTGTCCCCGTGCAGCTGCTGCCGGAACATCGGCCGCTGCCCCTGCGCACAACAGAAATCGCCTCTGCTTCCAAAGGGTGAGAGGCTGAAGGGCCGGTCTCACACTGCTGGGGACACAGCACTCACTGCAGGGAGCTCTGCTGCAGCAGCAACCTCGGCCTGAGTGGCCTGAGACACAGGTATCCATGAGCCAACAGGCTGCCCACAGCTGTGACTGGGCTACTGGCCACTGTGCAGCAATGGCCAGCACTGACATACCACCACACTCAGACCCCCTTCCCAGGGGAGGAACATGCGTAGCTGCAGGAGCCTAAAGCTGGCAAATTGTAGCCCTGGGACATGCTGCAGCTGGGCAAGACAGGCTGCTCTAAGCAATGCTCTGACCCTGAGGGGGCAGGAGTGGGGCAGGGCAGGTAGCATCTCTGTACCCCGTCTGCCCAGGCTGGTCCAGAGACAGGCTGCACCCACACCACGATGAACCCACCTGTCACCCTGGGTGCCAAAGCACCTGGGGACATTCAGTGCTACAAACTCATAAGGTGTTGGGGAAAACCACGAATTTTGGTTAAATCCTGCTGCCCTCCTAAGCGGCTTCTACTTCTCAAGGTGTGAGGGGGGTGTCCTTGTCACATGCTCTGTACAATTCAGTTTTGCCATCCTCCCCCTGCAGAGCTCTCTTGGCCCAGCTACAGTCACCCTCTTCTCACAGGTGGGCTAGGCCAGCTCTCAGGCCACCTGCCTTATCCTGTTCAGCCTTCAGTTCATTCTTCCAACCCCACTCGCTATGGCAGTAGGCAGCACGTAGCATCAGAGGTACCACAGGGTAGTAGGAGGGTTTCTGCTCTGTTCCTTTTCCCTTTACAAACCACTGAATGCACCCTGGGACAACCTGTAGGCAGACACCAAACTCTGCCAGTGCTTTACAGTCTCCTCCAGGAGCAGGGACAGCCCCCAGTGACAACATGCACATGGCTGGTTCTCCCATGCTTTACTGGGTACATCTTGAGACTTTCCTCAACTTTTCTGCCTCCATTTCCACTTCAGCATCTCAGATGACTGCAGGAATCAGCCAGCAGCTTTCTTTCCCGACCCATGCTGTGAAAGCAGCAATATCTTCCCTGTATTTGGCTTCCTTGCCTTTAACCAGTCACTAATTTACAGAAAGGCCTTTTATCAGGACAATGCTTCACGTGTTTACAACCATTCAGTGAGAAACTTCCTCAGCTGCTGGTTGGGAGCCCATAAGCCTTGCACCACCCCAGCCCAACTTCAGCCCTGTGACCCCGTTATCTTTAAAATCCCCAAGAGATTGTAAGGACTAACTCTGCTTTGAAAAACTCATGCTGACTATTCACCAGCATAGTATTTTCAGAAACAAAGTGTTTATTATAGTTCCTAACTATTACTCAATACCTAAATGAACTTACTGGCCTTTAGTTTCACATTTACTCCCCTCTCCCCTTCCATGGCCCTAATGGGTGATGGCCCCAATACTATTTTTTTTTTTAATTTATTTTTTTAAATTTTATTTTCCCAAATCTCATTGTGTTCCTTTACAATTCCCGAGTAACAGGGAAAAACAGGTGGCTTATGTTACTTTGCTCAGAAATGTCCTTACCACTCCCTTTAAGGGCAACCCTCTAACCCTCAGAGATGACTCTGGGTAGGGAGCCTGTTTGATTGAGCTGTTCCGCCAATGCTCAGTTTCCACAAGCCCTCACTTGGCACCATATTTACCCCGTGACTCCTCTTAAAGGCTTTTTAATCCTGAGAGAGTTGGAAAAAGATTTTTTATTAGACTCCATGTCTTTAGTGGTTCCTAAAAATCTGTGATGCCCTGCCTTGCTACAGGGTTACTTTGAAATTCAGAGTACATGTCCTTTTTCTTACTATCGCTTTTTAAAACTAAATAGAAACATAATTTTCCATTCAACTGCCCATTCTACACGTCTTTTTACATGTCCACCTAAGCAAGCTTGTTGCTTCTGGGTATTTTGGAGTGGGGAAGAAGTAAAGATCATGACTTCCAGGTTTTCGTAGATGATGCCCATCTCTGAACCTCTGGTAACCCAATCCAAGCAGCCTCTGCTTCCCCAGAGCACTTTTTATCCCTAGAACCATGCCTTTGCACTGTCTCTGAACTGGCATTTTTTTTGGTGATGATTGTAATGATTTCACACTTCCAGAATACACTTTTATGTAATGGGTTTTTTATTCACAGAGTAATCTTCTATAAATTACATTTCATAGAGTCCCTCAGCATCCCTGGAGCACGAAGTCTTGTTCCATGTGTCTAACTACTGTCAAATAGAAGGTCAGGAGAAAAAAATGTTTAAAACCTCCCCAGAGAGCTGTGGAGGCTAACAGAGCACACTTATAATTGCATGACCCCATTCTACGGCAAAGCCAAGGTCAGGGTGGGCCTTAATGGTGTGGTGTGTTTCCTTAATTTAAAATTGCTTTGTTTCACTTATAGTCTCAATTTGAATCCTGAATTTTTATTCAGGATTTGGGGGAAAACACCACCAGGAGGTGGGAGGCAAAGCGGCTCCTGCCCCTGTTCCTCTAAGGGGTCCCTCCCTCTCTCAAAATGCTGAGCCTGTGGGATACACTGGCTGTTCCGACCCACGAGGCTCACACAGCACCCCCGACCCTCTGCGAGCCCTCCAGCAAAGCTGGGTTCACAGGGATGTGAAGGGACAGTTTACAAACTCCCCTTGGTACCTGCACGGGAGCTCAGGAGCAGTAAAATTCAGCAGTGTTTTCCCCACACCTGCTCAGGGCAAGGACGAGCTCAGGCCAGTGGGTGAGCCAGGCCTGTGGTGAGCAGGGACAAAACCCTCAGCCTCACCTGCCTGCGCCAGGTACCTGCAAAGGGAACAACAGTGAAGAAGAGGAAACTGCAAAGAGAAGTGGGGAGGGGAAGAAGCAACATCTGCTGCCCCATAAAGGTAGCATGGATTTACACAGCTTATGCACTTGCAGCAGCAGCAGTAGTAATAATAATAATAATAATAATAATAATAATAATAATAGTAATAATAATATCTGTGAGAGGCAGGAGCAGAGAAGCTCCCCTGGACCCACATGGCAAAAGTCCCATGCCAGCACTGTCAGGAGATGTGATGGGGATCAAGGAGATGCTGCATCTGCACTGCTGGGTGTTGGAGCCTGATCCATATCCAAACCCTGCACTGTCCCACAAGTTTGGGTGTGGGAAGGAGAAAAGACCAAAAGCTTCATGCCCACCCCATAATCCATCCTGCAGGCTTTTTTCTCCAAAAGCACAGTGTTCCCAGCAGGACAAAGCTCTGCCATGCCTCAGGATCTGAATGGCAGCTCTGTCCAGCAAGGAGGCAACAGATGAGCCCTTCTAATGGTCACACCACCAAGAGCAGATCCACCTCCCCTGGCAACCAGGCTCAGACGACATCCACACAACACAGTCTTGCCAGGCAGTGTGACCAGAGCCAGCAGCAGTGGCCGTGCCACATGCCACCTTGCACCCAACTGCAAGGACAATTCAAGCCCTGTTTGCTGCAGGCTTGGCCAAGCTTTCCTGCAGCCTGCCAGAAGAGTTCTGCAGAAGCCCGCATTTGGGTCTAGGGCATGCATCAAACCCCCCAGAGATCTGTTCTGTATGTGGAGTGTCCACAGGGACCCTGACTGCAGGGGCCATCTCCATGCTCTTTAGGCACAGACTGATGCCTGGGGGCTGCCCAGCACCCTCACTACCCATCTCCCCCCACCAAAGTCACCAGCCAACCTGCTGCTCCACCAGCAGGGCATCATGACACAGCTCTGCCTCCCTGAGGGGCTCAGGCTGGCTGTCACCAGCCCAGTCTATCCACACAGCTGGCCACAGAGCCCAACAGGAGCAGAACAGGCAGCTTCTTTCACACAGAGGGTTTTGGCAGGCTGGTGAGCCAAACCAGCCCCATTCCCACCAGCAGCGTGCACAGCATGGGCCGTTGGGTTCTGTTTGCCCGGTGTCCGCACCCCTTGTTTCCAGCTCTTAATCCAATGCAGCAAGAAGCTAAAAATATACAAGTGCCACCTTCCATCATGTCTCCGAGCAGGCTCTGCAGTCACCATGGGATGTGCATGATGGAGGTGGGGCCTGGCTCTGTTCCCAAGATGCTCCACCACAATGCAGCCCTCAACAACTACAGCTAGGAAGCTCCGTCGGGTGACTGGGCCAGCCCGGTCCCAGCGCCCTGGCACAGGGAATGGGTGGGGCAGAGAGCAATGCTGCTGCCCTGCGCCGTCCAGGCTGTCCTCCCCACTCAGTTCTCTCTGGCAGGGAGGAAAGCCTGTGCAGCCCTTGGACGCTGGGGGAGACCCAGCACTCCTAGCTGTGTGTGCAGGAGAAGGGCACCCTGGCAGCTCACTGCTCTCCCCACCCTTCACCCTGACAGAGTGAGTGCCCAAAACTCCTCCACGCACCCAGCGCCCGGGGTCATCACACCTGACAGTCTCATCATGACAAAAAAAAGCCCACAGACACAGCCTGGGACAGAAACACAAGTGCCCCCCGGCTTGGACAGCCCTGCCCCCTGTGCCAGCTCCCACTGCTCTGGATCCCGCTCCAGCCACGGGGAACTCTGGTAAAAACCCCCAACAGCATTTCCAGTACGTGAGACAGCAAAGCTCACTTTCACATAAACAGACCCATAAAACTCAGGAAAATCCTTCATTTAATGCAGTGAGTGCTTGAAGCAAAAACAAGCAGAGCTCCCACCAGATGCTCCCAGGGGCCTCCCTCTTGCAAGGGCTGCCCAGCAGCCACATGGTGCCTGCAGCCCTGGGCTGTTCCCCACTGCCTCCCACTGCTGTCCGCACACTGCGGGGGATACAGCCATTCCCACCACTTCCAAGCCAAGGCTGGAAAGTCTGAAGAGCCCTCCAGAAGAAGGCTAAGGGATCACAAGGCTTTCCATCTCTCTGTCTCCAACATAATTCTGCTCTGCTACCACAGTCCACGCAGGATGGGAGCATTTCCATGGCTCTAGAATAAGGAGATTTACAGGCACTGTGGGATAACTGCATTTATTTTAGTTCATTATTTCTCTGGTTATTTAACAATTCAGAGTTTGGCAGAAATAAGGAGTAGAAGACCCTTCGGTGCCCAGGGACAAGCAGGACACAGACAGGACAGGCAGTCCAGGGAATGATGGTGCTGAGCCCTCAAAGGAAATCCATCACTTGTCATTGCTCTCGGGGGTAACCAGGCACTCCTGTCCCACCTCCACCAGCAGACAAGGCACCCTGGCATGAAAACTTGTAAGTCATGAGACAAGTGACAGGTTTCACGAGTTAGTCACAGCTTGGTGACAAATGTACCAGATTTTTGTGCATTACTAAGGAAGAAGAGTTGTGGAAACACAGCCCCTGCCTTTGCTAACTACAGCCCCTCAGACAGCGCACCAGTTGGCATTGCCATCATAATTTGCACAGGAAGAGAGGTACTGCTGTGGGGGGCACCAAGGGGGCACAGAGAGGAGTTCCTCCCCAGACAGCCCACTTCGAGACCCCATCTCTCCAGCCCAGGTTTCCTAATCCACTGGCAGTGGATATAGGCAGGACAAAGCACTGACCTAGGACAGCCAAGGGCTTGGGAAGGGAGGGAGCACATCCAATACTTTTTCCCAAAGGCAGTTGACAGCTCTCCTGCCATCCCTCACCAGTATGAAGGGTACCAGCATTTTGCCAGCCTTTTCACGCTTGGGCCTGAACCTACAGCTATATGATGCCCAACAGGGAGTTTCTGCAGGTGAGAGACTGGCAGGGAAACACAAGACTTTTGAAAGCCTTGGAACCACATAAGCATCTCATCTTCTCCAGAGAGACTTTCCAATGGAAGGCAACAGTCCCCCTTGGTGCCATGAGAAGTCTGTTTACAAGGTGTGGGCACTCCTGGGCTCAGGTGTCCAGAGTGATGTTGACCCCTTGTGAGTTTTGCCCCCAATGCTGCTCATCTGAGCATTACAGGGAGCCACCCACCCCTTCAACCAGGCACCCAGAATGCCCGCAGGAGCCCTGCTTGGCCAGGCTTTCTTCCAAACACTGAATTTGGGAATGCTGCACTCTACCCCATGACATGCTGCAAGCATTGTTGTGTACTGCTGCTGGCTTAGAGAGCTCAGGAGATGAGCAGCTGGAACACTACCCCTCCTTGCTCACACCACATGCCTTTATCTTCCTCCCAGATTTTATCTGCAGCAGCAGCACAGAAAACGATTTGTCAATTGAGCCCTCTAAAATTTCCAGTTGGTGGGGAAGGATGGTTCTGCTGTGCTTAAACCCCATGTCATTTCAGTCATCCCATCTCGAGAGCACCCAAACCTGCTATATTAGCCCAATGAGTAGCATGAATTTCTTACCTGGGCTTTGCTATCAGAGGAGGGTGATCACAGACCCACACCCCAAAGCACCCTGCTCTCCTCCAGGCCTTTGCCCTGCCCCATCAGGAGCAATCCAGCCATGCTGGTACACAAGACCTTCCATGCTTCCTTCCTCCTCCTCACCTTGAGGCTGGCTCTGCTTCTTCACAGCATCTTTAGAACACAGTTCTAAACTCACTACTTCCTACAGTACTGGTGCTCTGAACACACACCTAATATCTGCAGCATCTGCCTTGCTGCAAGCCCAGAACAGCACACTGACCTCTTCAAAACACTTCCCTCCCTTCCTCCTCCCATCAACCTGCCATGGCAGTGTGATCTGGGGTACCCTGAGCAGCACGTGCTGCTTCAGAGCTGGTTAGAAATGGCACTGGCTTGTGCTCTCAAACAGATTTATCCCTTAGCTCAGTGCTCACTTTAATGGTTTTCCATTAAAAGCAGCAGGGACACAAATTAGCTCCAGGCAGACCAGTTTGTTCTATACCTCCAGCCATATTTCAGCCCCACTGACAGAGTAAGACTCCATGCATGTAACAGGTCCTTTCCCCTCAGCAGAGTGCCAGCGGTCAGGCCCTTCCCCTGCACACAGTTAATATGGAGACCACTGGCTCATAAATCTCTGGGAGCAGCAGGTTGTTATTATCCAATGCAGCAATGCAGAAATGGCAGCTTTGTGAGATGGGATTTTTTCTGAGTAAGGGAAGAAAATTCCCTGTCCAAGCTCTCACAGCTCCCAGACATGATCTTCCCAAACCTCCCAGCTGGTATTAGTCCTGGTGTATCCTGTCAGTAACAGTAATCACAGCAAACATGTGGTTTTGTAATGAGATTACAGCAAGAACCAGTACTATGGACTTCAAGACAAAAAGAAGGGCTGTTCCTCCACTGGGGACAGCACCAAGTCAAGAGCATTTCCACTACTGAAGATAAACTCCACCTTGTTCAATGGCCCCATCAGGCTTGCCCACTCTGGGGTGCAGCTCAGGTCAAACTTCAAGGAGCTGAGCTGCACCCCTGTCTGGCAATTCAAGACAACACTCCCCCAGCCTCCTTCCCACCATACATCAATTGAAACCATTTCCACATGGGACATGGTCTTCAGGCCTTGACAGCTGAATTGGGAGAAGGAGAGAGGGTCACAAACCTGCTTTTCTTTTTTCTGTATTTTCATTATCATCAAATCTGGGATGAATGTTATTTCTGCAAGACACAACACAAAAAAAAATTCACAATGATGAGACTGCTGAACCTGAGGCACTTCATCCTTCCAACTCACCCCTCCCGGCGGCCAAGCCAACCCCGGGGCTGCTGAGAGCAATAAAACTGCTGGAATGAAACTCTCAGGGACAAGCTTGGGGACATCTGCTCTGCTGAGCCATGGAAAGAGCCCAACCACAGATATCCCCCACAGCTCAGTGCTGCCTGAAACCCACTGGCCAAGACTAACATGGCAGCCGCAGTCTCAGCAAGAAGCAGCACTCCTGGGGCAAGCACAGAACACACTCCGACTCCTCAGAGCCTCGGGTATAGCCCAGGCCCCGCTGAGAGACGTGTCGGACATTGCCAGCCCTGCAGCAGCAGAGGGAAGTAAACAAACCAGCCTCTGCCAAGCAGCAATGACAGCAGAAAGAGACTGGAGAGGATGCAGGAACTTGAGGCAGGCTGCAAGCCCCATGACTGTGACCACAGAAGAGCTGCTATGGGGACGAAGATGGGGCAAGCAAGGAGGAGAAGAGCCATGTCTTCCCAGAAGCAGCCCCAGATGCAGTGCTGGGGCCAGGCTGGCCGTGTCCCCAGGCCTGTGCCCCCACGGCGGGGAGGACGCTGCATGAGTAGCACCCACCTTGCAGCCCACAGGGCAGGATGGGCTGAGGGAGGGATGATTTCCAAGCAACTCCCCTACACCAGGCCTGATCAGAGGGGCTGCAGTTGCAAGTCCAGCTCTTAGCAGCACCTTAGTGCCAGAGGCAATGAGGTCCCCACACTGTACCCCTCCGGCGGACCAATGAGGGGTCTGTGGCAATGCAGCACCATGAGAGCTCTCTGGGGCAAACAGAGTGTTCCCCCAGGATCCCTGCAACAGTGGCTGTGGCCCAGCTCGGTCAGCAGCACTCTGGTCTCTGCAATGGCCACAGCTCCCAGGCACTGCCAGAGCAGCTACACCCAAACACAGAGGAACCCAGAACCCCCTCCTGGGCTTCGCACACCCTCAGGACCAGGCCAACCTGCCCAGGCCTGATTTCTCTGGGGACTGGGCATAGGTTGGACACTGCCAGATGCAGGAGAAAGCTGGCCTCAACGCCTCCTTCCCACCAGTGCTGTGGTGGCAGGAAGGCCAGGAGCAGCCCTGTCACATGCAGCGCCGGTCCTGGGTGGATGGGGCGCTGCTGCAGCTCCCCAGGATAAACACGCTGTGACAGTCAAGCAGACAGCGTGAGGTCACAGTCCACGCCCTCCCCACAGCAGCTCCAGCCACGGCACACTCAACACAGCCATCGGCAGTAGATGCTTTTTGGGCAGCCAACCCTCAGCAGTTGTCTGCTGCACAGTGCCAGCAACAGGTGCCAAAGAGCGCAGAAGTATTTGACAAGTGTTTTAAGACAGAAGTGCCACAAACACCTGCCTCTCCTTTCCCTCCAGTACCATGCAAACCCCACTCCATGAGCCATGAGCCATCAGACTTGCTGGCACAAGGGAGCAGCTTGCACTGCTGCCAGCCCCAGTGACACCCCGTACCCTCATCGTGTCTCCCTCCTTGGCAGGAACACCAAAAGCCAACAGGTCCTACAGGTGGGCACTTCTCAGGCCAGCATGAGGTGACCAATTCTGCATGCTGATGCTGGTCCATGGCTCATGCCATCATACTGAAGAGGCAAAGGCTTCTAACTCTGATCCTGGCTACATGACACAGGCCAGCATGGCCCACATCTAAGTCAAGCTAGGTGAGAGCAAGGAAAGGCACCCAGTGCCACGACCTGAGCAGGGAGGAGTTTCACGGCATCTGTGGACAAGATGACACAGGACTCTTTCTCATGACTAAGCCTGTCCCATACAGACCCTCCTGTACTGCTGCAAATGTGTCCCAGGAGGGCCCAGAGAACACAGGGCTAAGTCAAGCTAGAAGACACGTGCAGCTGCAGTAGAGGTGCTCTCCAGGAAGGACCACACAGAGATTTCAGACCAAGTGGGAGCAGCAGCTCAGAACAACCCTGCTGGGCTCCAACAGAGAGCAGTCCCATCCCAAAGGTGTGCTTGGAGCCAGATGTGTAGGAGACCTGGGTTTGGTTCATCTTTCACAGTGGTCTCTGTGCTGCAGGAGGCTCCAAGGTGCTCAGCTTAGCCCTCCTTGCCAGCAGCACGAGTGCACTGCTCTTGCCCCACCTGCCTCAGCTTGGCCCCCAGCAGGGCCAGCCAGCATCCACCCGGCCGAGCTGCTCCTACCCTGGCTCTACTTCCCAGTCCTGCCCTCACAGATTTTAGAAACACCACATCATAGAATATGCTGAGTTGGATCGGACCCATCAGGATCATCAAGTCCAACTCCTGGCCCTGCACAGAATGCCCCAAGAATCCCATCATGTGCCTGAAAGCATTGTTCAAACACTTCTTGAAATTGGACAGGCTTCGTGCTGTGACTTCCCTGGGGAGCCTGTTCCAGTGCTCAATCAATTTTCTGCTGGAGTAACCCAGAAGATGGATCTGGGGCACTCCAGCTCTTGAGGGAACTAGCACTCTCTTCCTGCTGTCTTCTTTCCATCATCAAAAGGCTGTGAAGTCCCTCAGAACCCTGGCAAGGCATGGGATCCCTTCTGTTCTCAAGGAGCTCTTCCCACTACTGCCTTGCCACAAAGAATCACTTGACACTTAACTAAGTACCTGGCACACACCAAGGGATTTTGCAGGCCAGCCAGCTTGCTGCTCCCAGAGCCAGAGCAGAACCTACACCACCCAAACAACCTTCAGGCTGCAGGCTGAGCCCTGGAATCTGACATTACAACTCTAAGGTGCCTGTGCATGTCTCCAGCTGATATAGCTGTGGGGACAGCACCAGGACAGAATCCAGCAGCACAGGACTCTCCCACAGCAGGAAAGCAGGACACTGGTAGCATCCATCTGCACCCCTCTGGGAACCACTGCATCTCACCAGTGCAGCTTGGTCCACCTCCAAAGCCTGGGGAAAGGCCACTGCCAGCCCAGTGAGACTGGGGGCATCTGTAGCCCTCTGCTCCTATCCAGCAGAGCTAGGGTCCCACATGGAGCACACAGGAGGTTTCACTGAGACCCAAGTGATGCCAGGGAAGGAGAAAGGATCAGACATTGTCTGCACGGCAGCAAAACTTCTGGCAAGCTAAAGTCAAGATAAATACCTTGCTACAAGTTCCTTGTCATGGGGCTAGTCCAGGCTGGACCCCTCTCATTGTGTGGCCCACAAGAGGCCTATCACTCAACTCTAGGTTTTCAGGGTGCTTGGTTTTTTTTTAAACAAAAAGTCAAATAAAAAAATCATATACTGTGCATCATACACATCGAGTGGCCTAAGCCCCAGCTCACTGCCTTTTGTACAGTGTTAGCTCAGGCAGCTGCAGCAGCTGAATGAGGGTGGAGGATGCCTGGACACTTGATGCTGCAGTGAGCAGCCCAGCTCTGCTGCCTCCAGAGCCCAGCAAAGGGCTGCAGGGCCCTGCTGCCCTCAGCCCTGGTGCTGTCCCACACCCCTGGCCCCTGCCCCCGTGGGCTGCTGCTCCAGCACCACCCTGCCTGTTCCTTCCCAGGCACCAGCATTCAGGTAGGGCAGGATCCCAAGCAGGCAGCACTGGGCTGGCAGGGCAAAGGCTGCGGGCAGGGGAGGGCAGCCAGCGCCAGGAGACAGCCGCCCAGAGGAACGAGCTTTAGCTTTGCATCATGAGCCTCATCACCAGCAGCAGGAGGCCAAGCACAGCTTCTTCACCAGGATAGGGAGCAGGCAGCTGGACTCTGCCACATGTCTAGTGGTCCCAAGAGTGGATGTGAAGGGCAGGAATGTTCCTGAGCTCTCCAGCAGAAAGGAGAGCTGGACCCTCACTGCCAAAGCCTGTAGCCTGTCATTCTTCTTCCCACGGCACCTTTGGACGAGGTTGTGGGGCAGGGTAATCTGCCCATTCCTAATATCTGTTTTCTTCAGGATGAGCAGCATGACTCAGGAATAACTTTTCCCAGGTTAAAGTCAGCATCAAGGAAGGCCTTTCGCAGTTCCCTGAGCGTGGTAGGCTGCAGACAAGCCCCAGCTTTGGGGGTTTACAAGAGGCAGCACAGAAGCCCAGTCAGTGGGTGAGCAAAGCAGGGCTGGCAGCACCGGCACACAGCAGTGCAGGAGGAGCTTTTGGCCAGCCCACTGGCATGCTCTGAATGAGGATCTGGACCAGAGGAGACAAGGGCATGAGTTCAAGAAAGGACATGAGACAGCAGAGCACGGGAGGGGGTTTCTCCCTGACCAAAGCAGAGCAGTCACTTCTTGGCACAGACCTTTGTTTCTACTCAGACTCACATCTATGGATAGCTGTGGGAGACACAGCCAAACCCAGAGGGGACCCCTGCACAGCACCCACCCTGATACCGGCAGGAGGCAGCTACCAGGCCATGTGCCTCTTCCTCTCAGCAGCAAGGCCCACCCAGAGCCACAAACACAGCCACTTGCCCTTGGAAGGGAAGCACCAAGGAGTCCTCATCACTGGCCATAGCTCAGGACAGACTGTGCCCTGAAAGCACTCGGCTCAGGCCACAGCCAGCATTGGACAGCCAGGAACAGAATGGGCAGACCCTCCTCTCTCTTAAAGAGCCAAGAGGAAAAATCTATAGGTCTTTCTTCTTCTGTCTGTGCCCAGCTTGAGCATATCAATCTCTACATAGGCATTACAGGCATTCATGTCCTATTGCTGTAGAGTCCAGCTGCTTGGCACAACAAGCACAGAAAGGGCCAGACCAGCCCCAGAGCAGGGTACTCCCATATTCAGCAGTGGGCCCAAACCAGCGGACAGGTCTTCTGTAGGCTCTGTCCTTTCATTCCAGCTAGTGACAGGCACACAACAGTATCACACCCACCGTACACCCATGTATTTCCATAGAAATGGAGCCATCTGCCTTGATAAAATAAGGCTGGGATATCAGTTAGATCCAGAGGAGACAGTTTAACCTCAAGATCCACTTAAACTGCTCAAGGGTAGGAAGGCTCTACAGAGACACCTGGACAGACTCGATCAGTGGGCTGAGGACAACTGTGTGAAGTTCAATAAGGTGAAGCATCAGGTCCTACACTTGGGTCGCAGCAACCCCCTGCAGCTCCAGGCTTGGGGAGGAGTGGCTCAAGAACTGTTTGGCAGAAAGGGACTGGGGGGTGCCAGCAGTGTGCCCAGGTAGCCAAAGAGATCAACGGCAACATGGCCTATATCAAGAACAGTGTGGCCAGCAGGACTAGGGAAGTGACCAATCCCCTGTACTTGGCACTGGTGAGGCCCCTCAGATACTATGTTCAGTTTTGGGTCCCTCACTTCAAAAAGGGGACAAAAGGACAGTTTGGTCCTGAAGCATGTCCAGGAAAGGGCAACATGGCTTGTGAAGGGTCTATAAAAAATGTCTTATCAAGAACAGCTGAGGGAGCTGGGTTTGTTTAGTCTTGAGAAGAGAAGGCTCATAGTGGGAACACATTGTTCTCTCCAGCTCCCTGACAGGAGGTTGTAGTGAGGTGGGGGCCAGTCTCTTTTGCTGTACCTGCAGTGAGAGAACAAGAGTAAATGGCCTTAAGTTGAGTCTGGGGAGATTCAGATTAGATATTAGAAGGAAACTTTTCACTGTTAGGGTGGTCAGGAACCAGAATAAGTTGCCACAGAGGTGGAGTCACCATCCCCAGAAGTATTTAAGGAACTGGATTGGGCACTGGGTGATGTGGTTTAGGGGTTAAAGTGGTAGTGCTGGGTAGGCCATTGAACTTGATGATCTTAAAGATCTCTTCCAACTTTGATGATTCAATGATTCTAACCAGGATACCCACCCTGACCACGTGCCAAGTCCTCCAAATGCAAGAAGAGGCCCTGTGAAGCCCGTACGGGTGTCAGGAGAGAGCCCTTGGTCTCCTGTTGTCTTGGGGTGATTTTATGATAATACTGTATTTCCCTATCATCTGCTTTATGCCCAGAAACGGGTCCCATAGCTTTAATCTGGGTCCAGGAGAGGGGGGAGAGAAGCCAGACGACTTCCTCAGCATGGTTTGTGTTCAAGGGCTCACACGCTCCCCCGCATTCTCACCGCTGCAGAGCCGAGGGAGCACCTTCCTGCTTTTAGCCAGCCTCTTAGCTGAGGCAAGAAAATTTTCCCAGGACTGCATACCAAAATCCTCCAGTAACAACTTCTTCTTCTTCTGGAACTGTTCGGCTTAGCTGGGATCCGAGAACCAGATCATCGGACCCCGTGGACCAGCAGGGAGGCTGTGGCGAGGCCACATCCCGGCCTTGGGCCTCGGGAGGGGCCGAGCCAGCTACAGAGGGAACTCTAAAACCACCAGCTTTCTCCACATCAAGGAGGTTTATTATCCAATATTACTCATTTTTTCTTTGCCCTGTTGGCACTCCGCTTGTTAAATAAAATATTTTTTTCACTTTCATCCAAGAAATTCCTTTTGTATTGGTGGGAGAGGGAGTGCTGAAACCTGCCTTCTTACAAGGAGATGTTCATTACAGGACATTTCCTCCTAAACTTGCCTCAAACCGAGACACCTGTCTGCACACAGAGCTGACCACAGAGAGGGCACCCTGAGAGGATGACAGCACCCCAGGTCCTCACAGGGCCCTGCTCCAGCTCCTGGGATGACAGGCCATTCCAGTGTGTGGAAGGCTCCTTTAAACTGTGCTGGCAGGGGCCAGAGTCTCTGTGGCCAGCTGTGACTCCAGACACCAGGGAACCTGCAGCATTTAACACACTGTATTATTCATAATGCTCAGTTGGTTGAAACATGGCGTTAATAATGCCAAAGTTGTGGGTCCGATCCCAATACGGCCATTCATTTAAGGGCTAGACTCAATGATCCTTGTGGGTTCCCTCCAACTCAGAATAGTCTGTGATTCTGTGATCATCCTGTGGAGCAAGCATCTCTTGCCATCATCTCCTAGGGGACAAGCTGGACAGGAGGAAAAGGACACAATCATGTCTGCCTGGTGCTGTGGTCTGCTTTTGCCTGCTGCCTGGTCTCAGAGCCAGGAACTTGTCCAGCATCCTAAAGGGAAGCACACCACCTGCTAGGGAGCACCACCGCACTGGTATGCAGATATATATGCACAGAGAACCCCACTTAACAAGCTATTTCCATACTAATTAAGAATTTGCAGATTAAAGAGAAACTCTAATCTCAAATGAGACAGCCCAATTTTCTAAATAAGCTTATGGTTTTCATATGGAGATCAACATGTTCTCACTAGCAGATCATGCAAGCACTGCAGGTTTATCGCCACGGCCACAAGTGGGAAGTTTTCATTTTCCATGTTCAAGTTTTTATGCTTTTTTACACCTTTTAACTGATGCATGCCCCACCCCGTGCTGCCAGCCTGCAACACCCCTGCATCAGGCAGGCATCAAGCACTTTCAGCAGCCAAGGACAGGTCTTCCATGAGGTCACGGTACAACCTCCTCAGCAAGCCCCTAGTGCCAAGCACCACACACATGCGGTGAGCACACCAACATGGCACACGCTGGCAGGCTGACCACACACTAGGAACTGTCTTGTTGCATTTCAAGAGATGAGCAGAGCAGTGCCGAAAGCTGTGCTTTGTCCCTCTTCGTGAGCAGCCCAACTCGCTGTAGCATGGCCTCTACACAGCATCTGCTGCTAGCAATGACGTTTTCAGTCACACAGTTTCAGGCACATCAGGTTACTATCCTCCTCCCTTGTTTTTTTTGTTCTGAACGCACAAGCTATCCCTACACCAGACCAAGTCCACATCATGCCAATATTTCCTTTTGCTCTTCCCTGAGCTCCTCCAGGAGTTGCAGCATCCATGCAGATTCCAAGAACATTATCAGAAATTCCACAACTGAGCCAGCACCAACCCAAGACCAAGCATGTGTTCTCCCTCTTCTACCAGCCTTCCCACATGAGTGGCCAAGGTCTCCTCTGCAGCTGGAGGACTGATTTTCCCAGCTCAGAGGCTGTTCATGTACTGTGGACATGCAGAGTACTCCAGCCATGCAGCCCCAACACCAGTACCATGAGCACTCTGTGAAAGCAACCACAGGTCCCTGCGAGGAGCGATCTTCTATCTCATTTGTACACACAGCTCCATCCAGTTCATGTCCTGTAGAGCGGTTCACCTTGGTTTTCCCTCAGAAATGGGAGAAGATCTTCTCAATATGATCTTCAGAGAAAAGCAGCTGAGAGCAAAGGCACAGAGAAGCCACAGTGGCTCTGACTAGACAGCCTGTAAAGGGACAAGATCTCCAGGGCTTGAGGAGAACTTTTAACAGGCATTGCAGAAACACACTTGCCAAGTCTGGGAGAAGAGGTCAACATATGAAGAAAAAGGAATAAAGTCCTAGAGTGGTAACAAGGATATATACCCAAAGGCATGTGCGAACTACTCCTCAGCCTGGCTTAGCCACAGTGCTTGCAGGGCATCCAAGCTGGAGCCTAGGGAGTGCAGAGCCTCGGCTGGGCTGTGCTGCTCAGCACCCCTGTACCACATTAACTCATCCACATGAGCAGAGACAAAGGAATACAACATTTGGAAGCCACAGCACTTGGGAGATGCTGTGGAACTGTCACAGACAGCTGTGAGCAGCCCCAAGGACTTTCCAGGACAAAGCCATCACAGACGGGCCACCATTGAGGATGCTTTTCAAGATCATACCTGATGGAAAGACAGACTGCCATTGCCTATATCCTGTTCCATGCCAGAAGGAGAGGTGGATGCTGGCATGTAAGCCAAAGTGCCTTTCCAGACTTTCCACCATACAACATGTCTCTACACCTAAGTATCCAATTTCCTGCTTGCTCAACACCACCTGCTGAAGATCTAGCTCTGAGGAAACAAAATGCACACTTGTGCACTTACCCTCAACCCGACTGATGCATGTGCTGGGCAACATAAGCACAGCACCAAGGACTCCATTTGTACATGCAGCAGCTACACCACTATCACACCAGGGAACTTGTGCTCCAACAGCCACCCAGCAGAATGAGAGCACTCGGACGAAGCCAAGCCAGGAGATGTTCTGAGCAGCAGGTACAGCCTTCTGCACATGGTGGGAGCAGGTATCAAGCATATGGCACCCAAGGAGTAGCTGGATTCAATTCTGAGCACGACAAACAGGTACTAATGCACACTCCAACTGCAGGATCCTGGCAAGCAGGACTCATGGCTGGTAGGATTTGCTTCTACAGGGTCCCGCTCTGCCCTGCTACCTGCAGCACCTTGCTATCACTGTCCTGGGTGTCCCACAGGTCCCTTCAGCAACCCACAGCAGCGTACACTTCTGCAAACACAGCCTTGCCAGGCAAGGATGTTACAGCTACACAGGCAACATTCCTGGCTCCTATAAGGCTCTAAAGCATGGAAATGAAGCAAGCGGTGCTCAGACAATACCTTGACAGCATCAAGCCTCCTCAAAGAGGCCAGCTCACATAGGCTGCAGTTCTCCTCGCATTGTTCTTCCATTGTTCCTTCCCTCCATTGATCTAAACCACTACGTTTCCTTGAAATTCACTGTCCAGCTGACACCCCAGCCTCAGTTCATAATCCTTCTACTCAGACATCTTCCAACAGCCCATGGCACCGTTCAACACCAAAGCTCCTACTGGGGCTGTCCATGTGTCACACAGCATGGCCCTGCTCCTCTGTGCTTCAGAGAGCCTCCTCTCCCAGCTCTGTCCTGAGCTCCTGTGAGGGACAGTGCTGGAAAAGGAAGCCCGACTTTCTGCACCTACCTTGCTTCTGTCTTTATATTATTTTAGATTGTATTTTTATTTCTATCCTGTGTAGGGGGCTAAAAAGAGCAGACAGGCAGCCCCACAGTGCAAAAGCAGGAAGAATGCTGCACGTGATGGACCCCAGCTCTCCTGCTGCTCTGCATACCGGGGGCTGTGCTTTCAGGAAGGCCAGCCTGAGGTCAGAGAGGACTGACGGTGGAAAAAACACAGCATTCACCCTTTCAATCCCCAGGAAAATCCAAGACAAAGCTCTGCTTGGAGTGATCAGCAACTACACAGCACATCCAGTGCTTGCAAGGGCTGGCATGACTGAGCAAACGGGGCAAATTCAGGAGGCTGGGGAAGGCTCAGAGTAATCTGTACCCTAAGGAAGAGCTCTTTGCCTGAGCAGTTTGCCCAGCATGAGGGATACTGGGACCCACTGCACCTCACTTCAGAGCACATTGCCCAGAGGAGGTCCCCAGCCCTACCAAGAACAGCTTCAAGCCTCTTTTCTCCAATTGTGCTGAGCTGTCCCCCAATGGAAAAGTAACCCTGGCTTTTTAACAAGCCTCTGGAAGCACATCCCTGGCCACACTGCCTGCCCAGAGCAAGGACCAGCCCAGGAGAACACTTTGCAGTCCCTCTGTTGAGTCTGACTACCCGGCAGAGGTACCACAGTGTTAGGCTGACCCAGCACACTTTGTTCTCAGGCCCACAATTGTCTCAAGAGCTGAACACATCCAAAATACCACTGTTACCATCTGATCTGAGAAGTCCTTGGGCCACACTAGGCTGGGTGAGAGGCACCTGTGGCAGCGCCCTCCGAGCAGGCCCCAGCGTGTCCCACACGGCCACTGCCATGGTATGTGAGGTCCACAGAGAAACCCCCAATGCCACTGTGACCATGAGCCTGTGAGAAGCATTCTAAGTCACAGTGCTGCAAGCAGGAAATCTAAGACAAACCGCCACAGGACACCAAGGAATTCCTAGAATGTGGTTTGCAAAAATAGTTACAATGCTAATATGCCTGTAACTTGTCACAGCGTGGAAACCACAGCTCTTCAGGGTCCCCCTTGGCCCACCAAACAGATCTCAGAGAACCTCAGACACATCACACAGCAGTCTCAAATCCACAACTCAAAGAAATCTCCTGGTTTAACGGGATATGCATATTTTTGGCCAGGTTTTGAGACTTTAAAGACAACAAAATCTCAAACAATACTCTCTAATATGAATTAAATTTACATTCAGCATAGCAGTCTGTAAGCATAAGTAGCATTCATTGTTTTGTTACTTCAATCTGGCTGGGAAGATGCTGCAACACACACCTCCTCGCCCGCAGGCTGAGAGCAATCAGAAGGAAATCCTGATGGATCAGCTCCAGCTGCACAAAGCTCCCAGACAAACACTAACGTGTCAGCCCAACAACCCTGCATTCAAAACTGTCAGTGTTTAAATTACCGTAGAAGAATAAATAATTCCTAATACTTATCACCTTCTGTGACAATGACAGCGAGCTCTGTGTGAAGGTTGCCCAGATCCAGCTCATTTTGGGAATGGCAGCACAAGTGAGCCTGCACAGGTGGGGACGTGGACTGCAGGAGAGGACCCACCACAGCCAGCCCTGCACTGGGGGCTGCTTACAGGGCTCCTCCCAGAATCCAGCCTGGGTCCCCCAACCCAGGACCCTGCCCAGGCCAGCTGTTAGCTCTGAGAATAGCTCAGATCAGCTGCAGAGGATCAAATAATTGCCCTGGGGATAGGAAATACCAACTATTTTCAGTTTTCTGGGAGCACTGTTGGGCCAGGAAAGGCAGGGTGCAGGCCACCCAGCCTGGGGGGAGGAGGGCCTGACAGCTTGTTACACGCTTTCATTGTTGCTTATCCCAAGAAAAGGAAAAGGTTTCCAAGTGAGTTTAAACCTCACACTTGCTTTTTTGAAACCGTTTTCCAGACTGCAGTTTCACACTAGGAAAATATAAAATACGCAGATTTTCCACCCGAGGCTCAATCCTGACATCTCCCACTCCTACTTGCAGAGCAGCAGGGAGCGGGTGCAGCCCCGGTGCGAGGGGCACACAGAACTGCTGGTCAAGCTCCACAGGGCAGCCTGGATTGGAGCTCATACCCCTCATCACAGGCACTCAGCAACCTGCTCTTGGCTCCTTTTCCATCAAATCTTTGCAGCTTACCTTTAAAAAGCCACATGAGATCCCTAAAACTGTTTCACAGGCTGAAAAACTACTTGTGTCCGTAAAGAAGTTCCTTATGGCAGCAGGAGATGCCTGCTCCAGACAGTACTGCCTCCATGCCAGGGCAGCAGCAGAAGCATCTGCTGCCCACCTCTCAAAGCAGCACCTGTCCCTCTCTCCAGCCTGATGTCTGGGGTGCCCACGGCCTTTGCTGTATTTCAACCACACCACTGCACATCTCAGAAGGGTATTTAAAGGACACTGATGGCAACATTCAAAATGAAAATACCCTAGTGAAGGTCTGAACAAGCACTCCTAACTGAACTGAAAATCCTGCCCACCAATGCTGTATGCTAGCAGCAATGCCAGAATCCAAATCTGAAGCTTGGATGCAAAACTGGGAAGGAGCAGCCAGTCTGTGCTAGCATCCACATCCTTCAACAGCCCTGCTGACAAAGGCACGGCTGCCCGGCACCCCTCTCGAGCAAACGAGAATGAAGGGGAAAAGGCAAGTGAGTCAATGTTGCCCAATCCTGTCTGACTTTTAAACAGCAGTTTTCTGACTTAAAAAAAGTCCAGAAATATGCATATAAAATTTTAAGGAAGCCGAGCTCAATCCTGTTCTGCATCACTGGCAAGCCTGGGGAACAGGTCCTCCATGTGCACAGGACAGGTGTGGGACTGGGGCTGTAACAGCACTGCTGGAGCACAGAACACCCGGCCCGGGAGAAGCCTCCCCTGGCAGCTCTTGGCTGGGCTTCAGATATGAAATTAAGATTAGGGCTGAAGAAAAGCCAAAATTCATAGCTTGAGAGGGTCCAGAAAGGGCCCACTAGAAGAAAGTAGGGGATGCCAAAGACCTGAGTTTGCAGACACCTTCCTGAAGAATGACCTTGACCCTAATAAGATTAGGGTTGGGATAATGCTGAGTGGGGCTGCAAAAGTACACGGCAGCTTCCAAGAATGCTGGGCTGGGAGAAAACACTGGTCTAGATAATTGGTAGAAAACTTCTCTATGGCTTCTCACGAAAATCAGGACTATGGCTAAGAAAAAGAAAACCCAGAGGTGCAGAGGAGGCAGAGCTCAGCCGAGCAAAGCAAGAACTGCACGAGGCCTCACCTGGGAAAAAGCCTTCATTAGGAAAAAGGCTGGGGAGCTTAGCTAAGGCTCTGCTGGAAAACCAGCATCAGGGTCCAGAGTCTAGCACTCATGTGGAGCTGGAAAGGGATGGCAAAAGCTAAAGGGGCTGGCCTGGGAAATGGTTTAGAAGGTTCCCTACAATTCAGCTGGAAAACAGCTCAGGTCAGGGTCTGGACAGAAAGGAAAGGTTACACTGCACCTGGGGAGAGGGACTGCCAAAAGACCCATGTGGGACACCTTGTGCCAGGAAATGGCTGCAGGCCCTTCCTTATATCCCTTCCTCACAGTGCACAGGCAAACACGGGGTCGGGCTCAGAAGCAGAATGCCTGGTGTTATTGCTGGAGCGAAGCTGGAAAGGAGCTGCCAAAGATAAGCGAGAGCAGCCTGGAGTCCCAGGATGAGTGAAGGCTTTGGAGTGAGCCATGGGTTAGGGGTCTTCACTGCAGTTCTTCACAAAAAATAAGAGGCTTGAGCGAAAGCCAGAGCTTACAGCTGAGCCGGGGCCTCACCAGGCAAGCAGGGGCTGGCAGGACAGCTGCACTGGGTCAGTTTTCATCCAGGCAATGGCTATGGGGCCTTTTCAATTGTTTGGTGGAAAAATAAGAGCCAGTGCCAGGAGTAGGGTTAGGGCTGCAAGAGGGACAAAGCCTAAGCTACACTTGGACTGTGGCAGGAAAAGGGCTGCCAAAGCCAAGTGGGGGCTGCCAAGATACATGGGCTGGAAGAACTCTGTCTGGATTTCCAGCTCTAAGACTCAACTGGAAAGCAAGAACTACAGTTAAGGCTAACAGAAAGTGAAAGCTTAGGGTTGCATTTGGAACAGGGTTAGAAATGGTATGCCAAAGATGTTTTTAGTTTGTCAAGAGCCCTTGTCTGGGAATCACCTCTTGTACAGCAGCTCTTGTCAAAAGGTTCAGCTATAAAATTAGGTTCAGAGTAACACTGATGGACAGAAGGAGCCTTGACATACAACTGAAATAGGGATGGCAATAGGCTGCCAAAGCAAAGTGGGGGCCTGCAAAGAGACTGGGGCTTAGAGAAGCCTTTGGTCTGGAAAATGGCTCAGCAGCCTTCTCTAGAGCTTCCCCAGAAAGGGAGAGCTAGGGTTGAGAGAAAGCCTGGAGCTGCAGGCAGAGCAGGGAAGGGGTTACCAGAAGGAAATGGTAGGAGACCCATGCTAGGAAAGTCTCAGGTTGGCTTCAGGGCCATGCCCACCTGTTCCCAAGAAAAGGAAGGCTAGAGACAGGACTGAAGGCTGAGAGCTGCCATTGGAGTAGAGCTGGAAGGTGGCTGCCAAACACTTAGGATGGGAGAAATTTCTATCCATGCAATGTCCGTGCAGTGCCTGGGGGACCGTGTCTCAGGTTCAGGAAGAGAATGAGGACGAGGTTTCAGAGAAAGACATTTCCCTATTGAAGGCAACACAAAGCCTGTGGTGGTGGGTCTTGGTTTGAAGTGTCCACCAAGGAAGGTGGGAACCTCCGTTGGAATGGAAAATGTGACCCCCTTCCCTCCGAATTATGATCACTTTGAAATTTAGGGGCTTTCAGGCAGAGCTACGGGAGAAGGAGCAGCAGCTCTTTGCTGGTGTGTGTGTGGGTGCCAAGGCACACAAACAGCAGCGCCGGCAGCACCAACGAGCAGCAGCAGAGCCCAGGGCCGGCCTCTCCCGGCCGCAGGCCCTTTCCCCTCGGTGCAGCTCCGCTCGCGGCCGCCAGGGGCGCTGGTGGCTCCCGGCCGGGCAGGGCGGCTGCGGGGATTCCCCCGCGCCTGCAGGGGGCGCTGTGGCGCCAGCTCGGCCGCCTCTGCACGCGGTGATGGCGGCCGGGCCGGCGGGAGGGATGGCAAAGGGGCTTCCTTGGCAAAGCCCCAGGGGCAGCCGGGCCCCTCGGGTGCCGCTCGGGAGCCGGAATGGAGCGCAGCAGGAACCTCGGAGCGGCGGCTGCTGCAGCGGAGCCGGGCGCACCCGGGTGGCAGACAAAGCGTAGCAGAAAATTCCACAGCCGTAGCAGGAGCCGCGGGGTGTCCCGGCGGGCACGGGGGGTCGGGTTAACGTGCACTGAAAGAGCCGGAGCAGCGGCAGAAAGCAGCGGGGCCCGGCAGCGGCAGCAGCCGGGAGCTGCTCCCTCCGGGAACGGGGACGGGGTCGGGGTCCTCCTCCCAGTGAGGTCGGGCGTTGGAAAGGTCCCAGTTCAACAGCTGCTGAGAGCAGAAGCTCACCCCCAGTAAGGAGAAAGCAGCGCAGGACAAAACTCCGCGGTGGCAGCAAATTCTCCTCACAGCAGCAGCCCGGCCATCGCACCTCTGGTCCCAAGGGCGAGAGAGCGAGAGGGAGGAGCCGAGCTCAGCCCCTCACCCAAAATCTTGCGGTATCTCTGCCCTTCCCAAGACAAAGCCCTTCAGCCAGCTGCATCCCTCCCCCATCTTGGCCACTCCTTTTGTTTCTCTTAAGTATCCCTGTTACCGTCTCTTAGGCAGCAAATGGGAGAAAATTCCCTAAGAGGAAAAAAAAAAAAAAAAAAGGAAAAATCCTAACCTCCAATAGGGTGTCAGGCTCCTGCCCTCCTTCACTCAGGTGCAAAGGGAATAGAGTAGAGCAACAAACAGAACTTTTAAAAATCAAATGTTTGTTTTCAGAGGCTGATGCTGTACTGAGGCTAGCTGAATTTTTACAAGGACGGGTAAAAGATCAAACTTTGCCTTTCTCTGTAACCTCCTTCTCAAAAACAACACCCATTCTTGTTGAAACCTTAAACAGAGCCAGCCTGAGGCACTGCACAGATTTGCAGTGCAAAACAGAGCTAGACAAGGATTACTCCAGCTGCACAGAGGAGCTTCATCACAAAGAGCACCACCACCACCTAAGATTGAATTACATTAAAACATATCTTGCGGAAAGGAGATGTGATTAGACTGGCCCACAAATCCAACAGTCTCCACAGCCAGCAAGCTGAAAACATGGCATGTGTTAACAAGCAAAGAGGACTGTGCCCACAGGTTATGTATTCCAAGAGCAGGAAAGGGGATGCATCTGCACCATCCAAGCTGTTCTCAGTTTATGTCCTACTTGCCTTTTAGGAGACTCTGCTGGTGGGCTCTCACATCTCAAACTCATCTGGTTTTTGTAGTGCATCGCCAAAAAAGGCTACATCCCCAATATAAATCCACTGATCACCAAAATACCTGACAAAAAGGTGCTCCTCCTTGTAATATAACACATACACACAGGCGAGGATCAGTCAAACAGGATCAGTCCTCAGGGTCCCAACAGGATAAACACTTTGGGGAGAGGAATGATGTAGGGGCATGGAGCTTCGATTCAGTGGTTTGACCCCTTGTGACAAGAAGAACCTTCAGGAAACATGTCCAGAGAAAGGCAACAGAGCCGGGGAAGGATCTGGAGTACAAGTCTGAGGAGGAGTGGCTAAGAAGCCGGGGGAGATCAGCCTGGAAAAATGGAGGCTCAGGGGGGACCTTCTCGCTCTCTACAACTCCCCGACATGAGTGTGGAGCCAGGTGGACTCTTCTACCAAGTAACAGGATATGAACAAATAGCCCCAAATTGCACCAGGAGAAGTTTAGGTTGGAGATTAAGGAAAATTTCTTCACCAAAAGGGTTGTTAAGCACTAGCACAGGCTGCCTACAACAGTGGTGGAGTCATCATCCCTGCAGGGATTTTAAAGACATGTGGCTTTAGCACCTGGGGACATGGTTGAGTGGTGGCTTTGGCAGTGTTATGTTCACAGCTGGACTCGATGATCTAAAGGGCCTTTTCCAAACTACTTTGATTCTATGGTTCACACAGCCCTCAAAACCAGTAAGGCACACAACCCCATCTTTTCCCTGGGGACACATCCAGACTTGTCTCAGCCTTTCCTCTCTCCAAAACCTGCATGTGCTCCCAAGATACCCACACAACCACTGCCAAGGACTGGGCCCACAGATGACTTCAGACACACAAAGTTCAATCTCTGAGCACAATCTCTGGCATTCTCCCATTGCAGACTTCTACCAATATCCCTTCAAGCATTCTTCATCTCAAGATGTTCCCACAGCCCCTCAGTCATGGACACATCAAGGCACTTCAGAAAGGAAGTTTTATTCATAGCTTTTATCCAAAGAGCAACTTTCATTTCCTGAAGGGAAATCTCATCTGCAGCACGGTGAGGAAGGTAGGAGTCAGCAGCTCTGAACGCAGTCCTAATTTTGTTTTGCCTTTACTTCCAAGGGTCCATATTATCTTCAAGCCCTGTCCTCCCCTCTCTTCTCCGACAGTTCAGGTGTCCCCAGGTCCCCCAACCCATGGCACAGGTGTACATGCCCACATGCCTTGGCTGCAGCTCAGAAGCTTCCCCAGGCCAGCTCAGCCCCAGAGCTGCTCCGGGGCAACATGAACACAGCCCTGTCTGTCCCTCCGGATAATGTCCATAGGCTTGTCACCAACAGGCAAAAGGACCACAAACCCAGACAAAGCAGAGGCCTCAGCATCTGCAGAAACTAATGGCATTTAGCCGAGAACATGCCTTATTCAGTACAGCAGCAAATGTTTTTACTTTATTAGACCACATTCCTGCAGCACAGTGCCATGTTCAGTTGCCTGCAAGAGGCAGGTGACAGCCTTCTTCAAAGGGGAAAAAGCACCGATTTTATCTGTGGAAATAAGCTGCAGCTAGGAAACAAGTGCAGTTAAAACAAAAATCAACACCCCAGGTCCTTAATGATCCCCTTCAGAAGGACAAAAAAAAGGGGCACGTGGCTTTCTCCAAGCACAACAGTACCTGGGATTCAAAAAGAAGCAATGCTCACAAGCCACCTCTGGAAGGACAAGGGGCACCCACAGGCCTTTGTGGGCATGTCCACCTATGTGCCACAACCACTGGTGATAATCCATTCGGAAAACCTGCACTCATTCTTTTCCCTTGCTAAATAGGAATTTTGCACTCAAGTCCGTCCAAAGCTGCTGCAGCAAAGAGCAGAACCAGGAAACAGCCTTGGACACTGCAAACTTGTAAGTTGACATGCACCACTACACAAAATCCCAGAGCAGTTAGAATTCAAAGGGATCTCTTGAGATCATCTTGTCCAAGTCCCCTGATAAAGCAGGTTCACCTTGAGCAGGTCTCACAGGCAGGTTTTGAGTATCTCCAGAGGAGACTCTACTCAATACACTTCAACTCTGATTTTCAGCCATACCTGTGGCAGACATTCAATGACACAACCAAGCCACTCAGCACCCTGCACACGCACACCCCACATCTCAATGAAGTGATAAAAATCCAGCAAAGGGATCACGTTTGCTTCTCAGGAGGTGTCTTGAATACTCAGGTCCCAGGCCAGAAGTGAGAGCCCCTGAACTCCTTAAGCACAGCAAGCTGGGTCCAGTGGGATGACAGTCTGCCTTGCACTACTGCTGAGGTGACAAGGTCCTCCACCAGATACTTTTCCTGGAAAGTAAAGGCACATTGCCAGCCAGGACCACACAATGACACTACAGACTCACAACTCTCCACAAACACAAATTGGGGTCCATGTCTCAGCTGTCCACCCTGAGCTAAAAGTGCATGTAGTAGAAGGTGTCCCTGCCCATGGCAGAGGGGTTGGAACTAGATAATCTAAGATTCATTCCAACCCATTCTATTCTATGATTGTTTAATTTAGACATCAGCAGCTTTCCCAGCTGCTTTTCCTATGCGGCAGAATGGAAGCACCCCTTGGTGCCTCATCAGTGACATTCAAGAGGAACTGGAGCCCCACACTTCAGGCTGGAGACCCCTCTGCTTATTACAAACCAGAGGAGTGCTTTAATACAGTACACCTAGCTCCACACATCCTCACTCATCCCCCAAACTCCCTGGCACTGACCCACTGGAGATGCAGACTTTCCAGAATGACCTCGTCTGCCAGCTCCCTGCAGCCAGAGGGTTCCCCTTCCCAGGTGCAGGAGCAGCACCTGGCACACACAGTAGGCTCAGGGAGGGGAGGTGCCAAGGACAAGGTCTCACTGCAAGCAGCTCCTTTGAGATAAATGCATCAAGAAGTGTCCAACCTCCATCTATCAGCGGACTTCTGGTGACACTTCCTTCAAGGTGAGGGGTGCAAGCCTTGCTCACCTCCTCAACATGATGTAGCCCTTCTCTCTCCTCCCTCCTGTAGTTTTGATGACAAGAAGGATCCCTTGAAAATACACATCTCAAACAGGCACAGCACTTTGTATGCAGCCCTGGAGGACATGAAATTACTGATTTTCAGACAAGCAGGTCTGCTCTGCTGATATGCCTCAAGAAGTGCTGCATCTCCCCAGCGCTTGGGCACAGTCTGAAGGAAAAGAGATTAGTCAGGGGTGCCAAGTCCAAACCTGCTGCCCAGGCCTGCAGGCCAGCAGCAAGCCAGGCTCATGGATGGCAGCTAGCCCAGGGGAAGTTGGGGGGCTCAGCACTGCCTTGCTACTCTGGTACCTGAGGATGTCAGGGCTAACCTGCCCTAACACCGGCAGAGGTCACAGTACACACTGATGAGAAGTCTTAGAAATAAGAGCTGCAGGCAGCTCCCACAGACACAGCACCAGGGCCCTGCTCAGGCCTGCCAGACGCAAGGCAGCAACAAAGGGCACCAGGCAATGGTGCAACTGAGAGCTTTCAGAAGCCTGTCTTCCAAGTAAAGGGTCCTGCTCTGTCTTTGCTCCACACACCAATGCCTGTGCCAGTGTCAGCAGCTGTCCTTGTGTGTGTGTACACACCATTCAGGGGTGGTGGGGACACCCCACTGCCTCACATAAACTGCAGAGTAGCTCTCTGGGGGAAGGGGTGCTACTACAGCCCTGGCTGCCCAAGAGCTGCTCTGCTGTCCACCACCTGCTGCCATTGTGGGAGCAGCCCTTGGCTCAAACACAGAGCAGTGTCTCGTGCCTGACAACAAACCCTGCAGCCTTGAGGAAAAGAAGTAGCCAGTAGCCATTCCCTACCATACAGTGTGCGCGTGCTCTCTTGCTTGTTGGGTGTCAACAAGACATGAGCTGTGTCATTTCTCTGTCAGAGTCAGGCATCACATCAGGTCTTTGTAGAGCTGAGACATCAGTACTGCTGCTCTGGCAGGAACTCCCAGAGTCCTGACTTGAGGTCAGAGGTACAGGAACAGCCTGTGTACCACATCCTACAGCTTGGAGAGCCTCACACCAGCTCACTGCCCAGAGCATGTCAGGCCAAATGGGATCAGAGTGCTGGGTGTACAGGACCAGCCTCAACAAGTAAATGAGAATCATTCCCAAAGGAGCCAGGAAGGGTGCCTGCATCTGCCTGAAGTCAGCTGAGGGAAATAAGGACTGGCCATTGCTTACCAAGAGCTTTGCTGTGCTCCCCTGCTACTCCTGCCCAATCACTAAGAGAGCTATGGAGTAGTAGACTACAGATCAGAACTGATAGGATCTGGCAGGCCTTCCCAGGCAACCTTGAGCAGAAGGCCCCAGTCCCTGGCAGCACCTCCCCGTCAGAGGAACCTCCTCAATAGCTTTGCAGCTGGCAAGGCAGACAGCAAGCCCAAGGACAACCAAGCAGGGCCCATGTATCAGCCACCCTCTGCACCTGATGCATCCACATTGAAGGTGAGCAGCAGTAAAAGACTGACAGGTCTGGCTGGGACAGACCAAGAGCAGAACCTGCACTGTTCTTCTGCTTGGCTTGACCAACAGTGTTCTCTGTGACCAAACAGCAAAGAGACACATCTGCAGTCCTCTGGTGCTGTTTGAGCCTTGCTACCTTATCAATCCCTGTTCCTAAGCAGGACTGCACAGGCACGTCTCAGCCGGCAGAGCTGCCGGAGCTTGAAACTTGAGTGTCTGCTGCAATCCAGAGGGACTCAGGGAACTACATTCCTGAGGGCTGCATGGAGAAGAGGCTCTGCAGAAACATCTCGCTGCCAGCGGATTTAGAAAGGTGTTCCCATCACTCAGGGAGCTCCAGGCAGGGGAGACACGCACTGACAACACAACTGCCCGCAAAACACTGTAGAGGCAGGGCTAGGGGAGGGGTGAAAGAGAACCACGGCGCAAGAGTGACACTTCTCTCCCTGGCTCCACCCCGACAGCTCTCTGCAAGTTGAATTAGGGAGGGCTGTGTGGTCCAGCAAAGCCTCCTCCAGTGGGCAAAACAGCAATCCACCTGGCTGCTCCTCCACAGCCACACTCCATCACCCTAGAGCATCTCTGTAGGATACTCTTTGAAGGAGGTACCCAGTCCCCGTCAGCAGCT
Organism: Corvus kubaryi; assembly: GCF_017639235.1. Classification (NCBI taxonomy): domain Eukaryota; kingdom Metazoa; phylum Chordata; class Aves; order Passeriformes; family Corvidae; genus Corvus; species Corvus kubaryi. The sequence continues at coordinate 735,241 of NW_024581041.1, forward strand.
ACCTGTCTGCAAGCTGTCACGCAAGCAGCCTGGCAGGCAGAGCACGGCTCTCTCCCCACAGCCTGCTGCAGCAGGATTTGTTTATGTGTCTGCAGCTGCTCTGTGCCTTCGCCATGGGAATCCAGGCTGAAGCTCCATCCGTGCCGAGCAAGAAGCGGCCTTGCCGCGCGGCCCGGCAGGCACAGTGCTGCGGGGGGCACGAGCCCCTGGAAACGGGCCTGCTGGAGCGGCGAGCCGCATTCCCAGCCCTCCGCAGTGCCTCCCCCACATCCTGCCTCCAGCTCTCCGCTGGGGGTAGAGAATGCCAATCTCGGGTTGTAATTTTTCCAAGTTAAAAATAACCCAGTAGTTTAGCAAGAGAGGAGCAGCAGCAGTGATGCAGGGGGCTGGGGAGTCTGCAAGCTCACTGCGAGGCAGCACAGCATATATTCTCCTTCCCAAACAGAGGCTGTGGAGAAGCAGCTTCCCAGCTCTGCTCACACAACTACAGAAAACAAGACTCCCTCAGCATCCCATCAGGACAGTCTTCACTGAGCAGCCAAGTGGTCTTCATTTCTCAGCTGCCATTAACACTCCCTCACTGCTCCCTGACACCAGTGGGAAGAGGGCACAGGCCCCACACTCCTGAGCAGGACAGCAGGATGAAGGAAGCAAGAGGAAAAAGGAGAATACACAGAGGTCCAAATAACCCAAAGTAAGGGAGAAAACAGGCATCAGGCAGGTGCACATGTCCAGGACAGGCAGAGCATCACACCAACAGCAAGCCCCAAGGAACACTGCCATGCTGCAAGCAATTTTCTGTTCTCACAATATCTTTAAAGAAAGAAGGCGGGGGGGGAATGAACTGTGTTCTCTGTGGGGCCAGGGGAGCCAAGAGATCTGCTGATAAGGATACCAAATGTACATGGCAAACCTGAAGCACCTTCCCACAGCCAACTCCACCACCCCACAAGAGAACAGGCAACAAGACTTTGACAGGCAGGCAATAAATCACCACAACCTCCTTGCCATTTGCTCCCTTGGAAAAGCGATATGGTGATGCTGCACAGCATTCCCCTCCAAAAAGCCAACACTCTGCTCCCAAGCTCTCAGCCGTACAGCGACAGCCACATCAGAGACCCTGGGGAGACACTTGGGCTTGTGCCATTGCCTGTGCACAGAGGATGCTCTGTTGGCACCCAACAAGCAAGAGAGTACACGCAGGCTGGATACAGCCCCCGGTAATGCAGCTTCAGTCAGCTGCACTTCATGACTCTCATGACAAGCTCACGTGGCAGAACCAGCAATAGCTCCTTTTTGGAGGGTTTTCAAATGCAGCTCCTAACCCAAGACCATAACCATAATGACCTTCAGCAGCTGAACAGAGCCAGAGGGCTGAGAGCCAAGGGCTCACGCAGAATCCAGTGAGCACAGCAGTGAGCAGGGACCAACAGCACAAGGGAAGAGAAAGCAGAGAATGGCTAAAACCCCTTCAGTTTGTTCAGTGGAGGCACATCATGAACACAAAGCTGTGCCTGGCCACTCAACATGCACACAAAGAGATGCACTCCAGCTTGCTGCTAAAGAGAGGGAAACCAGACCTGAGCTCATCATAGAATGTATTTCCCTCATCACCTTCATAAACAGCCCAAAATGAGGGGACACACTACTCCCAAGTGGCACCAGGAGATGCAAGGTGGTTGTCTGCAGTGGGGATGCACCCAGTGTCAGCTGTACCCCCTTTCCCATCATGGGGATGCATCCAGCAGCAGCTGTGTGCCCTTTCCTACATCATCACCTGCTACCCTGATATGCAGGAGCTACCAGGAGCCAGATGGGTTTCTCAAACCTACTATGTCTATTGCCTTCTGATCTGCTGGCCAAGAGTCTGACTCCAAACAGTTACTCATAAGCCCCAGGCAGTGGATTTTAATCCTCAACATCAGCAAGGCAAAAACCAGAGGAAAAACAAATCAAATCTCTACAATTCAGTACCTACGCAGTCAAGAGAGAAAGGAGACAAGCCAAGCTTGCCCAGGCTCATAGCTGGCACCCAGCAGTCTGGGCTCCCACAGGGACGGGCATTTGACCACCCTCAGTGCCAAGAGGCATGATTCCATGGGTAAGGGCGCATTAGTGTGCAAGAACATGTGCAGCACTCCTGCACATGCCGGGGTCCCCAGTGGCTCCCTACAGAGGGGTGTCCCACAAGCACAGTTCACATGCCCTGTCAAGAGTATCACCAGCTCAAGCTCCTGCAACATCAGCAAAGCCCATCGCAAATCTCTGATGTGGCACTTTCCAGACCTCTGCTACCCATTAAACACAAACACACTCCAGTGTGGCATCCAATCCAGGCCACCACACAGCCCAAATTAACTGCCCTGTCTGCCAAATTTTAACAAGCCATTTCTCCATCACCAGTGGCAGATTTTCCTTCCATTTTATTCACCAGCCCCAGCATGCTGACCAGCAAGCCAACAAGGAAGGACATGAACGGAGTGTCCAGGGAACAGTTACAGTGGCCATAAAGCCTTCCCACCTCTCCCATCACACTCCCAGCACCTAAATTCCTACTTTAAAATAAGAAAAATGCAATATCTGTATCTACTTGCTACAGGAGAGTCCCAAGCTGCTGAAGCCATTAAAGCCTATGGCCAAGTGTCACTCCCACAGCGTCTTGCAGAGCTCCCCCACCCCTCTGGCACCCTGCTGCAGGCCAGAGGCAGCCAGCTCACAGCCCCTCTCCTGGCCTGTGGGAGCCAGAAGCTCACTGCTCATGGCAGCACAATGCAGCTGGCAACCAACAAGATGCCTGGTGGGCAACTCCTCTTAGCCTGGGATAGTCCACCCAATCTGCTCCTCCACAAGGCAGGGAGCCTTGCATGCCAAGGCAGGTGTGCTTCAGCTGCCAAGGAGGCTGTGGAAAGCCTCAGGTCAGAGTGAGAACACAACCCTAGCTACGTTTTAGATGGAAATGGGCAAGGAAGCTCTGAGGACACAGTCTCAGTGCTGGAAGCAGGCTCTCTTCCCTGAAGTGCCTGGCTGTTACCCCTGGGCAGAGAAAGAATTGTGGGCTTAGCTCCTGCTGGCTTCCTGGACCAGCAGTCATGAGGAGCCAGACTTCCCAGTAGTGTAAGAAAAAACCCTCTGATGAATTACTGGGCTCAAGGGAGCACAGGGGTTACTGTCAGCTGCTTCAGAGGTTTCTTGCATCAGGGCAAAACATCCAGCTGCTCTCCAGCTACCAGGAGGGATATAGTGGTTTCAGCAAAAACCAGCACCCTGTGCACTCTGCACATTTTCTTGCTGCCTTTTATGTCTCACACACAAGAGCTCAGAGCTTCGCTTAGCTGTCCAAGTCCATCCTCAAGGTCACTGTCCCTAGAAAGAAGCCACCAGGCACACAATTTAACCTTTATTAGTAAGAAAGGTCGACAAAAGCCAGCTCAACCAGTAGGCCTTGACAGCTGGCCAATTCAAAGAACTTTTTACAAGGTTACTGTTTGAGAGCTATACCCCAAACTACACCAAACTCATACTATCCCAAGGCAGATGGCCAAAACATGAGATGGCACTCCTGAAAGCACAGATCTTCTCCTCTTGCTGTTGTTAATATCCTGCACAGCAAACTCAAGCTGCCAGAAAACAGCTTTGCCATACTGCAAACAGCTCCTCAGAGGCAATTATAACCCTTTGTGCCTCCAGTTTCTAATGGTAAAATAGAGACAAAAAAAATCAACACTGACATCAGGGCTACTGAGAAGGTAAACAAATGCAATGCACCTCAAGACTTGGCTGTAGACACATATGAAGGACACATCTGACACCCTGAGCAGATTTCCTGCTGGGAAGGCACGGCAACACTGGCCACAACTCCATATACTGATGGAGACCCCACTGTGGAGTCCAGTCATGCTGAAAATCATTCCTTCAGGAATTTTGGTCAGTCTGCTCCAGCTGAAGCTCCCTGCCACACGCCTCCACAGTCGATCACTCTTACCCCTGCCAGTCATTCACCTGATGTCCCCACATTCCTGTTTGCTCCTGTTATCTGTTGACTAAGGTATTCCCCATTGTTCTCCTGCTATAACCACAGTAAAGAAAAAGGGTGAAAGAAAAAGTTGGTGCCCTCCTGCCAGCCTCCTGCTTCATCTAATGAGTAGCCCATGGGAATGTGCCCGAGGAAACACATCCAAGGAGCTGAATGAAACATGGCCAAGTCACCAGCAGCTGGGCCACAGGAACAGAGTTAGCATTTTAAACATTTCCAGGGCCTCACAACAGGATGGACACCACTGCTTTGCCAAATGCCTCGTCCATGCACGGGTGGCAGAGTGGCAAGAGGCGTACGGTGCCTGAAGGGAGCTCAGGGCCAGCCTTGCTTTGCCTACCATGGCCACATCTCAGACCATAGCTTGTGAGCATGGGCATTGAAGGCTGATCCTGAGGTACATCTTAGTGCGTGATAAGTGAGCAGTTCTTCTTTGGGCCAGGAAGCACTGCATCCTGGTCGTAGGGATCTCAAAAAACAGGTAATAAAGGAAGCTCAGCTTGGTCTGTACTCTCACACACAATGAAGGCTGGGGGGGCATAGAAGGGTCTGTGCTCTCACACACAGTAAAGGCTGGGGGGGGCACAGAAGCAATCTCCACAAGCAGAAGGACATTTTGCTACACTGCTCACTCTCCAACCACAGGACAGCTCCAACACCACCTTACAGAGGCCACTTGATTGATGCTGCCCTGTTGGAGAAGGGCTCCTGCACCCATACAGGCTTTACTTGCCCTGCCAGCGCTGCAAAACCAGGCCACCCACTCCAGGGCAGGGCAGAAAGGCTGGCTGGCAGGCCCCTGCCTGCAGCAGGGCCAGGTACTGGGGGAGCCAAGCTGTTCCTCAACACCCAGGAAGGTAACATTCCAAATAACCACAGTCTGAGAGTTTACTGTGGGGAGGTCCCACAGCTCATGGCAACTGCTCTGCCTGTACATCCTAACAAAATCTAGCAAACCTCGCTCCAGAATAGCAACAGACAAAATCTGCTGTTCTCCAGGCCTGAGAAGTTACTTTGAGAGAACAGTCTCCAGAGTTCCGATGCCACCTGTAATGAGACATTCTTCTCAATCATGTTTCCTTGCATTTGTCTTTTACACTATCCCAAGAAAGACTAAAGTATGGGAGGCTGAGAACAGTGCCAAAGAGAAATTCATCAACTCCTCATGTGCAGACGCTTGAGGTTCAATGATGCCAGCTCCTCAGCTATAGGCAGTGCTTTAATACACTTGGGTAGCCCTTTGAAATGGTGAGCACACAAAGGCCTGCCCAGACACACTGCAAGTAAAATGCTGCTGAAAGCGCATAAGGAGAGGTAGCCCCTTCTTGCCTCAGCTCATAAACCCCTTTAGTCAGAGACCAGCTCAGGGAACAGTTACAAGAGCATCAGCCTTGCCAAACTGGAGAGCCACAGCTGCACAGGCAGGGAAGGCACAGGCAGGAGAGGTTCCCGCCAGAGGATGCCAAGCCACTGTCACTAATGCTGGCTGCAGAGCCCCATCTTTGCAGAGTCCCTTTTTCCAAACAGAACTGGAACCCCAGAGCACACCAAACCTCTTCCAACAGCACACAGGCAGAGCTGCAGATCTCTCCTGGACTCAGGCTGCATTCATTCAGGGCACAGATACAGAAGATGCCCTGGACACTCCTGGCCAACCAGCACCATCACCATGGGGTCAGCCAGCCAGTGGGCAAGCACATGGTATCAGTTGCATCAAGCTACCAAGAAACTCTTGTCCCTGTTTGCCTGGCAGGTCTGTAGACATCAGTCTCCTGTGACATGTAGCAACATGGAAGCCAGGTAAGCAAGCTCTGGACAGAGCAGGAGAGCATGGTTCCCACAGACCCATGTCCTAGCCCACTCTTACTGCACGTACCTGTCAGAAGTCCAAACCAACATGATTTCCACATGTCCTCTTCCCTCTGTACTTGGATAAGCCACTCATATTCTGAACCCTTCCTTCAGCAGGCATCTCTGAAGGAACAATCATGCAACAAGGACCAGAAATCCACTTCTGCTCTGTGTCTGTCTCCCTCATCCAACTAAGGGTGACAGGAAGAGCAGGAAATAGAGCTGGATCCAGGAAAAGGTTTAAGAACACTGTCCTCAGCCCTAATGCCATGCGCCACTCAGCAGAGCAGCCAATGGAGAGCCTGTCCAGAAACCAGAGAGCAGTATCTGCTGATAACCACATTTCCACACACAGTATCCCCTGTCAGATGTGGGCACAGCTGTACCTATTCAAACACAGAGGTCCTGCAAGCTGCAGAGTCACACCTCAATACATGGCCCTTGCAGAAGGCACTCTCCTTGAAATTACAACTACGAAAGCTTCAAAGAGCCTGTGCCTACAGGGACACACTCCTTCCTTTGCCTTTGGGATTTAGGACCCTGGTCCTCACACTCAAAGCACAATGTGGGACTGGCCTAACTCCAAACCAGTGACTTTATTCTCTGACAGAAACTCTCAGCCTCCAGAGCAAGGAGGTGGAGCAGTCACTGTGACTGGCCCACAAATCTGCAACCACAAACCTCAGCACCTTCACAGAAAGCACAAGCCTTGCTTCAGCCAGCCTCCCCGCAACATCACTGCGCAGCGAACAGCACAGTCTCTGCTGTCTGCGGTGGAGGAGAGAAACCTGCTTTTATGTATGCACCAAAGTGCATGCCGGGAAAGGCTCAGATACTCTGGTGAGGGGCACCCTGCAGGGACTGAGAAAGATCACTGAGAAACAGGGCTTTGCTTGCCCTAAAGCAACAAGCAGAGAGGCATACAAATAGGAGCAAAGGGCTGTGCATTCGTACACCCCACTGCGCTCCTTCCGAAGCTAAGCAAGCACAGGGTACAGCAAGGATGCACCAGGCACTTAAAGAAGTCATCAAAAATGGCTCTTTTCAGATCCTCAATTAACAGACATTGAACATTTAAACTTCATTTTATCTAAAGTATATTCTAAGTTCAACCAAAGCAGATGAAAGATTGAGAGTTAAAAGTACTCTGTGCACAAGACCTAGAGAACTCAAGGCAGTGGCTCACACAAAAATAGCAGCTTTCACAGCACATCTATAGCAAAGCACTAATGTTTATTCTTGTACCTAGGACTAACTTTAATTCTGCCTCGATGCACATATATAACAAGGGATTAATGTTTCTTAAAGAACCAATACTTAACCTACCTATATGTCAAAGAAGTGGAAGTCCCCCGTAAGTTTGTAGCACCCTTGTTCCTGCATGTAGCTAATTGCTAATGTTGGAATTCACCTTCCAAGGCAGCCATACAGTGTAAGGAAGTTGAAGTGCAAAATGAAACTATGTCCACAAAACATATCTATTTTCAGTGCAATAGAGAGGGAGCACAACTCCCAGCAGCGGTTGCTAACGGGGAGGGCCTGGTAGCTAAAGTCCCTCAATTAGCTAAAGTCCTGCTTCTGCCTTCAAAGAAATGCAAATGAGATACCTCCTGGGGGAAGAGGTGGGGAACTTACATCCCAGGGGGTATTAACACTAAGGGCACTCAGTTCTTTCTCCACACCAGTCTGCTGCCAGCCACAGGGACACAGGGGCACAGCCCCCCCCAGCCTTGCCCACCAGGCCTTCGCACAGGCTTTTTGCTGGGGTCACCCACACATGCCCATGCCCTTCCCACCTATTTTCCTGCGCCAGAGCTCCCAGGCTGTACATCAGATAGTGAATGAAACAACCTTGCCCATCTACTGCCTACCTGTCCCTCCCTTGCAGTAACAGGCACATTAGCAGGACATGCAGCGAGCTCATGGGCCTAGAGTAACACCAGCCTGACCCCTGATATTGTCTCCTACTCTGATGTGAAGCAGGGCTTCACAGTTCCCAAACTTTTATAGAAAGATTTAGGAAATACTCTTGAAACGTGACACTGACAAGCATAACTTTTTCCTGCTTTCAGCACAGTCACCCCAAAAGGAAGGAATGAATTACCTGCACTTCAATACAGACTTCCCATCACAACTGTGCCAAATAGCAGAGAGAACCAGACAAGTGTCAGAAAGTTTCACCAGAAGAGAGCTAAACTTAATCTCACCAGGAAAAACACAAACCAAAAAATTCCCAACCACCACGGTAAACAAACCACCCCAAAATAACCAGCATAAAGTTTGGGAAAAGGCAAGCCTGCAGAAGGCATGCTGTACCTCAGAGGACAGACATTCATAATAACATGAAGCAGCATCCCTCAAGGGGAAACCAGGGCTGGAAAATATGATGGGCACCCCACGGCCAAGCCAGTACCTCACCATCACAGTAACACCCGCACTCTTTGAACCATACCCAACGCGCCTCTGCAAGCACATTTCCAGTGCCCACACAGAAAACTAAGAGGGACTGGGACTTGGTTCCCACGCTTCTATTTTCTTTTCTGGACTGAAAAAGAGTGTTTTGCTCCTGTTAGAGCAAGATTTATACTCACTACAGGCTGCGAATGCCTTGGAGACAACAGGCTGCGGTACGGAAGCAGCATGCACCCCTTCACCTCAAGGCATATTTCCTCCACAGAGAGAAGGTCCTCACACAAAGGATGGGTCAAAAGCTCCCCTGACCCCCACCTGGTGCTAACACAACCCAGCATCTCTCTAAGGACTGAGCCCACGGGCAGCACAGAGCAGGAGCTCTACACTCAGGCACAAACTGTCCCAGCTTTTAGCTGACTTCCAAAAGAGCCAACTGCACTCAGGCATTCCCTAGAGCACAGTCATAACCTTTCCCCAGACAGCTGCCAGAGACCGGCCTCAAATATTAAAGCCCAGCTACAGTGTCCCAGGTATACCCTAATTCTTAGGCTGACTGGACACGTCCAACATAACAATGCTAAAAATTATTAGCTACATATTGGCGGATTGCTAGGCTGCATCCCAGATTTTCCCATATAAGGGAAAGTTGAATGCATTGTCCTATCACACAGAAAACATATTGCACCAGCCTGAGATACTAGGAACAAACTCAGATTTGTCTCATGTCACAAGCTGACACCCAGAGAACCATGTTTGTCCCCTTTTGCTGCCAGGTTGGTCAGCTTTCCCCAGCTCTATTATTCCACCAGGGACTGGTGCTGGATGATCACTGGAGCCTGGGACAGGCATTGCCCAGTGTGGCACTCACAGCACTGGTGCTGTGCAGGGCCCAGCACTTCCTTAGAGGATTTTGGTCCCGCTACCACTATGCATGGCAACACAGGCACTGACACCTCTGCCACAGTCAAGGGTAATTCTGTTTTCATAGGTTTTTAGGGTGCTAAGAACACAAACCCTGCATGCTGTCACTAACACTCTGCCCGCAGCAAACACTGCTGCTTCACTGCATACAGACCCTTCACCCTGACCATCTTCTCTCCCCTTGACAGCGCTTGTTGGCCTCCAACAACCACTCTGCCTCTGTTTTCACAGACCAGGGCAGGACCACCAACACCAGAGGCTGACTCCATTGTCCCAAGCAGGAAATTGGGGATGAGTGAGGAGAAATGCATTCACTGCTACTTGCAGGAGCAATGAAACAAGCCCTCTCAAGTACTCCAAGGCCCAGTGAGACATCCAACCACTGAGCTTGACAATGTCTCTTTAAGACAATCTTAGAGCAGCCTCCCTGTGCATGCCTGCTTTCCAGACCCAACACAGAAGTCTGCATTCCTGCACCAAAGGCTCACTCTCAGCACAAGGCCCATCAGCTCTTCCCCCTTACTGAGAGCAAGCTTCTCCTGCGCACTGATGAGGACGATATCGGCTCTTATCTGCGCAAAGCCCAGACAGGCCTGGACACCACAGCAAAACACAAAGGCCTGCTCTGGCAGCCTCTCAAAAAACAAGTCTCACAAAGTTGCCCAGCTCACAAAAACAAGTTCACGTGCTTGTACAAAGCTCTCTTGAAATAACACAAACCACTACGGTGAAACTCTTTATGTTATCCACCTGTAGAAGTTTATGTGTTTGGAGAAACTCTTGATAAAATATTAAAAATCACTCAAGGAAGATTAAATCTTAAAAATTATTGAGACTACACTTTTGGGGGGTACAGGGAAGCAGAGATTTACTTCCTGCTGAAGAAATACAGTAAAAAGCAGTCAGGAAAACAAGACACTCCTCTGAGAGCCTCCTCCACCAAGCCATTAGAAATCAACAGACCCCAAGAAGACCCACAGCACTGACCCCTGGGTCTAACACTGGAACACCTAGGGCCAGCTGCTCGAAGACAAGCAGCATGGTCCCCTAAGGCCACCATGCAGGACAATGGAGAAAAGGTAAACCCAAGCCATTAAAAAGGCATATACTAGCAAACTAGACAGCAGCACTCAGAACACAGTAACGAGGCCCCTGACAGCATCTTCCATGAGAGCTGTGAATTATTCACAGCAGCAGCATGGATAAACACTGCAAGAGCTGCCTTAGTGTCAGATTCACACAGGGTACCCATACTGGCGTGCAGCAAGGGGCTACAACTGCCTCCTCAGGGACAAGGCAGCCCATATTTCTGCTGGGAAGAATGAGACAACAGGCAGGAATAAACAGCCTTGGCTGTAGGGTGGGCTTCAAACTTCATCGAAGGGCAAATGAACCACGATCAGTCAAAGTCCTCTCCTTGACTTCAGCTTTTGTTTGAAGAATAAAAACATGTACTTTCAGTTCTGCTGCACAAGGCACACATGTACATTTTCACAGGATCCAGCTCTCCTAGTTAATGTGTTTTTCAGCTTGAAGCACCTGAGGGGCAACATTCAATGAGCTTCACCCCACTGCTGTCACGCTGCCTATCTGTGCAGTGAAGGCAGTGCAGCAGTATGTCCAGCACTCCTGAAGGACCTGCAAGAACAGGCAGCTGTACTAATTCAGAGACATGGGCTGAATTAGAGTTCCCAAAGACAGACAACGTTACACTTTGTAGTGGAAGACGAATCAATTTTCAGGAAAGGAACCCGGGGGCAGCCCTAAACCAAAACCAACCCAGCTCAAGGCCAAAAGCCTTGCAAGAGAAACAACTTATTTACTCCAGGAAGAATTTACTCCCAGAGCAAAATATGATGTTATTGCATCATACTTCAACAGTTTGACCAAAACTACAATTTCTCTGCAAAGGAGCACAGCAGAGCTCCTGCATGAACAAGGTAAACAAAGGGCGAGGAGAGGCAAGACAGCACCTCTTCCCATACCATCACCTGAACAGGGCCCAAAAGCAACAGCAACACTTCACGGCAGAGAAAACACTCCCTGAGAGCTCGGTGTTTCCTCTCCTCCGGCAACACCCTAATCCAATTGACTCTACAGCAGTTAAAAAGATACTCTGCAAATGAAGGGGTCAGGGACAAACATCTAGCAACACAACAGCATCTCTCTGCCCCCCAGGAGCCCCTGCCAGGGAGGCCAGTTCAAGCTGGAGGCTTCTGCCCAGTCCCATCGGACACTGCACGGGCACAGTCAACCATCTCCATCTGTCTCTCCTCATTCTCCAACCCCAACAGCATTTGCTGCATTTCCTGAGCAGGACGTAAACAAGAAAAAAGACTGGGCTTTTGGTTAAAAGCATCCCAACTCCCTGAAGAAACAAAACAAGCATTTTTCACAGCAAAATTACCAAAAAAACTCTACCACATCAAAGGCCAGCAGCAGACCAGGCAGAACCAACTCTGTGTATGCTGAGGCAGCCTGCCTGGGCCCCGCGGTCCCCGACTTCGCTGCGAGTTCAGTGTAGTTGTCAGCAGGAAAATTGATAACCAGAGGGGGACCCGCTCTCAGGCGGGTGCACCCTTGCAGCAGCAACCCGAGCTGACGATTTCGCTTCCTCCTCCCGTATTTTTTGCGTGCGTGTCTCTCACAACCTTCATCCTACAAACCTCATTGATCAAGGCTAATATCCACCTCCATCGCCAGTGAACGCCACTGGCGAGCACACGGGAGCCCCACGGCGCTGCCACAGACACGCAGCGGGCGCGACGACTGCGGCGAGACGCGGCTCCGCCGTGCCTGCGATGCCTCTGTTGTGACATGGCTGCGGTGTCACAACGGATCCGCGTCTGCTCCGCGCGCAGCGGGACGGAACCGCGGTGAGAGGGACGAGCCCGCGGCCCGGCGCGGCGGGAGCGGCCCTTCCACCGCATCCCCCTCCGCGCCGCGGCTCGGCGGGGCCGGGCAGCCCGCGCCCCGGGGGCCTCCAGCAAGCCAAGGAACCCGCTTCCCCCCGACCGCCAAGTTTAAAGACTTAAATATTGATATTCTTGAGCATCGCAGCCGAGATGCCAGGGGGTAACTGCGCCCCGCGGGCGGGCTCCGGCACCCCGCACCCGGGGGGGGGG